>NC_061484.1:30833723-30974891 GCF_022539355.2 Hippoglossus stenolepis
TGCATTCGTCAAGTCCAAATAATCAGTTTCCTAACCACTATTCGAGGAAAGATGAGAAGGAGAAACTGTAAGGAGTTAGGAAAAGAGTTAATTTCCATCTTCTGTTTGACCCTGGGCTGTTTGTCAGACTGTAGATACCACACCCATTCCCCAGTGGCAGCGCAGAGAACTGCAGCATCGACTCCGAGCTCTGCAGAGGAGCAGCAACACGGCCGTCAGGAAGCTGGAGACCAGAGAGGTGAACTTCACACCTGAGCTGTCAGTCTGCCTGTTTTAACTGATCACCTGTTGTCCCTAACAATAACTAAGAGGGAATTCCTACAGATCTGGTACAAATGTTCAATTGAACTAAAAAGTGAAGTGATTATATTTTAGAGGTCATGGTTGGTAGAGGTGTACAACCACAGGATGGTGATCGTATTATGCTGATCTGAGTGTTTTCCCATCATGCTTTGCTCAGGCTGCAGGTAATGCTCAGGCTCTGCTGGAGAAGAACGGCAGAAAGGTTCTGCTGGTGGACTCGTTGGAGACGGACTCTCTGTCGGTGAGAACCTCATGTTCCTGTAGCTCCGCCTCCCAGACAGCGCTGTAATGAATATCAGTTGTTGTGATTCAGAAAAATATATAAATCCAAAGCAAATGGAGAAATCATAAAAGGAAAATGACTGATGACATCACTGTGACTTCCACTTGTATTCACACCTGCCCTGACGTTCCAGGTTGTGATGAAGACGGTGAACCAGGTGAGCGCCCTCTCTCCTCTCAGTTTCGTGATGCTGCTCGCTCACCAGAGGCATTCTGGGAAGGTTCTCTGTGCCTGTCAGGTTCCAAAGGTAACCGCAACTCACCTGTCGGATACATTTTCTTCCTCTGTGTTCGTTTTAATGACGGGTGAGAACATCCAGGTGCATTACCCCCATGTCAGTTACAACCAGGTGGCGGGTTTTGTTTAAAGCTTCTAATTGGCTTTGTTCTTCCCCTCCTCAGGATGCAAACTCTCTCCCGGCCTCTGATTGGGCGCTGGCGGTGTGTTGTCACCTCGGGGGGAGTGCTGGTGGCACAGCAGTGGTTGCCAAGGGAACAGGAAGTAGCAGTGACATCACAGAGGCTCTGAGGTGGGCAGAGGAGTTTGCCCGACAGAAAACACAGCGATGATGTCTTGAAGAGAAGTGACATGAGGTCCCAGCGCCTCCTGGGAGAGGATTTAACACCAGCCCACAGGTGCAACTGTCTCCTTCTCATTGGACAACAGCTTCAGCTGTGACAGTTCAGTATTTAAATGGACATTTCATTGATTTGAACGTCTTTGTTTTAAAAGAAATAAAAACACAGATTCTGTTTTTAAATTCTCTTTATTCTGAATTCATTGATTAATAATCCTTTAACAAGCTCATTACAGTTTCTCATTAAAACGTGATCAGACGTCAGATTATATTAATGTCAGCTCAGGTCTGAACGTCCTGATCTGAATCAGACGGGTCCGGGTTCCTCAGAGCAGAGACACGTTCAGCCACTGCAGAAAAACACATCCACGTCACAACTGACTTATTTGTTCTAATCACTCATGTGACTTGTGAAGAAAAAAAGGTTCTCACCTCAAAAATGTTCAGCTCGATGGTTCCTGAGTTGTCTCTGTCCATTGTGTTGAACGTGTCTGAGAGAAAACATTTAAATCACAATCATGGTTCATGACGGTGTGAGGACAGTGTGGTTAGTGAGGACAGTGTGGTTCAGGATGGTGTGGTTGGTGTGGTTAGTGAGGACAGTGTGAGGACGGTGTGGTTAGTGAGGACAGTGTGGTTTATGAGGACCCACCGAACATGGTCTCCAGGCGAACCAAGCAGCTGACGAAGTTGTCGAAGTCGATGGTGAGATCTTGTTCACTGTACCGAGCCACGAGGACCTGATGAAGAGGATTATTCAGACTGAACCCTGGAGAACACAGAGGGTCAGAGGTCATGTATGTGAACCACACGACTGGATCATGTGATTCTCTGAAGTTTAATAGCTTCTCCTTCAGTCTGTACTTCCTGTCCCAGCTTCATGTTATCTGCATGATTAAAACTTATTTGATTCAAAATCTTTTTTAAACTTGTGAAACTTTTTCCAAACTAATCCCCACGGAAACATTTCCTCATCGTATGTCGTAAACCTCTGAAGCTTCTTTCAGACATGAACTAAAGTTTCTAACACGTGACGGATGAGAACGAGGAACTATGAACGTAGACGACGTCAGCTTCTTTACCTGCTTCCTCCACAGCAACTCTCATCTCTGTGGAGCTCATGGTCCCCGTCTGATCCACGTCCTTTTCTCTGTAAATGGTCTGTCACAGGACGATAGGTGAGTTAACGGGACATGTCATCTCACTGAGGTCAAAGGTCAACACACAACTCACCAGAAAGTTTTCGATCTTTGTCCACAGAATTTTGAACTCAACCAGACCCAGTTTCCCGCTGCCGTCTTTCTGCAGCAAACGTTCAGGAAGTGAAGCGTAGATTGTTACTGACATTTTGAAAGTTATAACTCGACTCTGACCATTTATATCTAACTCCTCCTGGTGGTGGAATCAGAAATGACATCTGACACCTGAACAGTGAGTTGATCAGTTTCACGGTTTGTCTCTGTCATGTATTAAGTATTTTAGTAATATTTATAAAAAAGCACTTATATGTCACTTACATGTAGCACTTTGTAGTTTGGCTTTCTTGAAGAGAATTGTACTTTTTTGATTCTTGTTCTGGTTTGTTTCCTCATGGTTGATGCAGCTCAATGAAATGTAATGTAAAACTAAATTGAAATCCGTAACGACATCCCGTGTGAAGAGCTAACAGTTTATCTTGTGCGGTGGAAGGATACATCCAGCAGGTTGACCATGTTGCGACACGTTGTGACGCTGAAGCCGCTGGTCTGGATGTCAGATCCTGTCGGACACAAACACACTGACGGTTATTTCACTGTCGACGGAAACAACCTGAGTCTGAGGCTCAGTCTTACGTTTTGTCACCACTTTGTTGAGGATCTTCTGCAGCTCGAAGGCGCTGATCTCACAGTCCTGTGGCGGAGAGACGCTTCGTCACGTAAATGTCAAACAACATATTCTGAGATAACACGATCAGCAGCAGCTCACCTCCCCCGCCAGCTGTCCGAAGAGACCCCTGAACCGATCGTCCACATCTTCCTCGTCCAGCTCCACCTGACGACACAAGAGTCGGGCTTCAGACGTTAAGATCATCGTCACGTGTGATGACACAATATTTATCAAATATAAACTTCTCATCGTTTGATTTTGTTCAGAAAAATGTTAAATCTTCACATTTGAGAAGCTGGAAACACAGGTTCTTTTTCAGGAACAATCTGAATAATGAGCTGTATTTTCTCATTTTGATTTTATTGTTTTGTTTGTTATTTCTTTAAATGAAAGTTGTTACTGACATTCTCAAAACCTCTCTCACCTTCTTCACTCTGGACTCGATGAGGTCGTCCAACTCTCTGCAGGAACACAAAGTCACAGATTAACTCAGCGTCTGCAGTTCCCCTAACACCCCCCCACCCCGGGAGACCTACTGAAATTCGGCCTGTTTCTCAGAGAAGACTCGGACATGGAAGTCTCCGTTGTTGTTGGGATCAAACGTGGATGGGATGATCAGATACTCTCCGGGCGGCAGACAGAAGCGGCTGCAGACTTCTCGCAGGTTGATGAAGGTTTCGGAGCGAGCGGCGGAGGCGTGACGCAGGAAGAAGTTCTTGTTGAGGTGCACGGCCCTCTGACCAGCGAACTGACAGACACAAGGAGGCAGCTTCACATCACAGAACATTTCACAGACAATAAAAGTGCAGCCGAGAAACCAACTCAGAAGAAGAAGAATGTGTCAGATGATCAGTACCTCGTCAGGAACCTGAAACACAAGAAACAAACATTCACACACATGAACCTCCGAGTCGAGAAGTGATCTCACGTCTGTTTCTGCTTGTATCTGACACCTCCCTAACTTCCTGCTTTTCTTTCATTGGCTGCTGCTCACGTCCACCTCACACTCAACAGGTGTGAAACGAGAGGTGGCAACCAATCACCTGTCAGAAGCTGTGGCTGCTGCAGGCATGGAGCTGCTTCTGGTGGTTAAACTGTTGCCTGACTGCAAACATGCAAACTGTTAACTTGCTACACTTCCTCTCTCACTGTCCTCAGTTCACTCAGAACTGGTCCAACCAGCTTCTAAATCAGAATTTGTCCTTGAGGTCAAACAGTCATTGCTCAGATCTGTCAAACAACCACTCGCATCCAGAAACGTGTGTCTTCACCTCGTAGATGGCAAAGCCAATCGTGTGCATGTCCTCTCCCATCTTCCTCTTGCGTCTGCGGTTCTTCTGGATCAGACCGACCACAAAGCTGCAGCCAGCCTCGCCGTCCTCAGGGTCGTCGTCCTCCTCCTCCAGCTTAATGACAAACTGAGGGTTCGTCCAGAAGGTGTCTGTGGTCACAGAGAAAAGGGTCAGAAGGTCAGAAGATCTCTAGAAAAACATGTGGTGGGTCCTGCAGGATGTTGTTAGATGATTCTTATGTGACCTGCTCTTAGTCTGACAAGATCACTCACCAGGAAAATTCCTGCAGCCTCCAGCAGTGGATCCTCTCCTCCAGCTGCCCTCGAACTTGGACAGAGCCCACTTCGAGATACCCTCATCACTCAGAGCGTCAGGCGTCAGGTTACAGATCTCCACCCGGGAGTAATGTCGCAGGAAGTCAGTGAAAGACATCCTGCAAGACAGAGCACAAGGTTTCTCCTCATTCACAGAACCTGATGACAACATTCAGGTAGTTTGTAGAAAAACGGAGAAAACTTACCAGAATTCTCCGTCCTCTGAGCGATGGCTCAGACGCTCTCTGTCCTCGTCGCTGATGTAACGCCAATTCATCGAACTGTCGGAGGTGAAAACAGTTAGACGACAACAAAAGGTTTTAAGGACACCATGTGTCCCCTTTGACGTTTGAAACTACAGTTCCCGTAATGCAGCTGAACACCGTGGTCCCCTCCCTTTCTGTCAAATACAAGCAGCTGAAAGGTGAGTCTCAGCCACCAGGAGGCAGCAGTGTAATGAGTCAGTTATCTGTGGTGTTTGTAGAGGATCAGTCTTCACCCAGCTCAGGACAACAGGGAGGGGCCAGGTGACAACAGGAGCTGCAGGTATGAACATGACCCCTGCTCAAGTGACTCAATGATTCATTCAGGTGCTGCTGGGAAACTGAAGCTTCAATATGTCACATGTTGTATTCATGTAGTATGTTACAGCTGAAGTACGTCACGTGTTGTATTCATGTAGTATGTTACAGTTGCAGTACTTCACGTGTTGTATTCATGTAGTATGTTACAGTTGCAGTACTTCACGTGTTGTATTCATGTAGTATGTTACAGTTGCAGTACGTCACAGTGACGGCCTCCACTCATGTCGTGGCTACCTACTCATCACTCCAGGCTCCGGTCCACTCCACTTGACCCCAGGGATTCCTGACCCGGATCAGCTTTTCCTTGTCACCACGGTACTCCACCTGCAGCCAATCACACACAGAGCAGACCAGAGTAATGTGATTGGATATTAATAATACTTAAATATTTTATTTATAGGCGCCTTTCAGGGCACTCAAGGTCACTTTACACGGCAGAGATAAAAACACAACATCAAAAAACAATGTATCAAAAACATCACTAAATGAAATGGCCACATCGCATCAAAAGAAACAGTAGATCAAAAGCCCCGCCCTTTGGCGGTAATGCTCCTGGACGTTGGTTACCACCCGCCATTAAACCAAACAAAGAAGAAGAAGAAACCCCGCCCCTTTTCAGGTCACATTCAGATCCAACAAAGAACAACAAAATGTTAACCATTTAAAGTTACTCATCTACATGTCAGTGTTGATGGATAACTCCTCTGAACTTTGCTGACGACAGGTGAGGTCCAACAGGAACTCAAGCTGCTAATGCTGATGGGAAATTAAACATACACACGGGTGGGGGGGTGCTCTCTCACCTCAGCTGCACCTGTCAATGAGTAGGCGTGGCCTTTCACCAGCTTCTGAGAGGTAACTGCCTCTGAGTCGGACGAGCTCGTGATCTGAAAGAAATGTATTTTGCCACATAAACACACACACACACGTTTTTTTCAGTAGATTAACTAATACATTTTCTGACATTGTTAATATTTAGAATAAAGTTTTGCTCTGTAGGAAACGCGTTTCACACTGTCCCATGTTTCCTGATAACGTCCTCATCACATGCATGTTGTTTAATACACATCATGTTTGCACAGTGTCACATCAGCACATTTATAATAACAGTGGCTCACGTCGATGGAGCAGCCGAGCAGTGAGCCTCGGTCCAGAGCTTTCTGGATGATGTGGAACAGATGTGGATCTGGTTTGTTCAGGTCGTGGACCTCAGCGATGCCTCCTGTGAAATCCTCGAAGCCCTCGGTGGTCGCTCCTCCAGACAGAGCCTCGTAACATCCGTTCACCCTGAAGTGACATCACACATCAACACCTGAGGACTGCTGTGTGTGTTTGTTTGTGTGTGTGTGTGCAGATGGGTGTGGTTCTCTCTGACTCTCCCTATATAAACAAATGTAGAGGGTGGAGGGTGGACAACATGTAGCAACTCACACCTGAACAGGTGAACACACATGGAGCTGAATCACTGTTTTTTGTGGGTTAGGGTGAAGTTGTATTGTATTCAGAGCCTGAGGAGTATGACAGCCTGAAGGTGCTAACATCGCAGACTAGCTCTCCAGACATGGAATGTCACCTTTCCTGTGGGGAAAGGGCCTGAGCTGCTGGGAGACGTACAACAATCCACTTCGATATAGTTGGCCTACAGAGGGTTCTGAACCAAACGGGAGGGGCTGGACTTTCCCGGAGTTGCTGAAGGTGATAGATGCCAGGTGGGAGTGGGGAAACTCAAGTCAGATTCAGATTGCCAAGGGGAAGGCTCTGGCTGCTGTGTTTACTTAAAGACCAAACAGCAGCTCTGAGTACCCGGCCTTTCTGGAGTCGCTGGGTGGCGTCTTGAAAAGGGATCCACTTCGTTCTTCACATGGGCAACAACAGAGTAACCTGGAGGCGCGTTCATAAGGTGGTTCATAAGTGTACTTGGTACCTGAACACCTTAGGCAAACACTCTATGATAGACTCTGTGGTCATATCAGAAATCACATCTGAGGCCTGTTCATGAGCAGAGCAGTCAACTGATCACCAGCTGGTGGTAAAGGCTGCAAGGCAGACCTGGAAAACCAAAATGAGTTGTGAGGATACACTGGGAACATCTGGTGGAGGCCCCCGCCTAACTCCTACCTCTGGAAGAAGTTTTTTTGCATCCTGGGGGAGGTCAGGGACATGGATTCTGAGAGGGCCGTGTTCAGGGCCTCCATTCCATAAGCAGCAGGTGGGAGCTGTGGTCTAAAGATCGTTGGTGTCTGTCGAGGCAACAACCTCAGAAACCATGGTGGACACCAGCGGTGAGGGTAGGAGGTCTCCTGGAGCAGCAGACAGAGGCCAAGAGGGTTGCAGCTTCTGCTGTCGTGGAAGCAAGAATTGGGTGCGGGAGGAGTTCAGGAAGGCCATGGAGAGGAACTTTCAGTTTGCCACAAAGAAGATCTGGCAAACAATCTGGCTGCTCTGGAAGGGAAAGCATGGCTTGCCCCAGACTGAGTCGAAGGAGGGAACTTCTAACCTGGACTGGGGACATCACTGAGCCATGGAAGGAGCTCTTTCAGGAGCTCCTAAAGCCATCCTACATGTCTGCTGAGTTCAGACATCTGGAGGGAGCTGGGAGTAGAACCTGTCCTCCATGTTGGAAGAAGATGGGCCAGGTATCTCGTTAGGATGTCTCCTGGGCAACCTCCTTTAGAGATTTATCCGCGCATTCCCAACCCAGGACTCACTGGTGAGAACACATGGCCCCTATGGGATAACCTATCGGGCCAGCTACCTCCGATCTGAGCACGATCAAGCAGAAGTCAATGGATGGATGTGAATGTGATGATGATGACACTATAAAAATATTGAGGCCGGAGCCGGCCAGATCTAATTGGAATGGACATCATCAGACCAGACCTCAGCTGATCTCCAGACTCAGGTTCTTACTTGGCGTAGGCCTTCTCCAGCAGAGCGCTCCAGAACTCCCTCCCCTCCGCTGAGTGGACGAACAGCAGCTCGTCGTCTTTGACAGGCAGACGGTCGTCAATCACCACGTCCACCCAGTCCCCGTACTGCCAGAACTACACACACACATACAGAGAAACAGGACTCGTAAGGACCAGGTTCTGGTTTCAGAGATGTGTCTTTGTACTAACGACCACTGAACAGTTCAGGCACCACCCGATCTGTATCCTGAGTGCTTGTAGTTTTACCTGAGTACTGTTATTTGTCACAGTCGTGTGTACTTATGTACCTGGAAGTGGAAGATTCCAGCATACTCCCCCTCTTGGAAGCTCTGCCCGTGTGGAACGACTCGAGCCAGAACTTCCTCGTTCAGAGTCAGAGAGGCGATGGCGGCGAGCAGCCAGCAGTCACCTAGATGACAGACAGACAGGAGGCGGGGCTTAAAGCTATGGCAGAACACAGAGGCTGTGAAAAGGATCATGGGAGTTTGGTTTCTTCTGTTTATGAGCTGACTGTTAGAACTCAGATGTCAGAATGTCATTAATCACACCATCGGTGTTAAACCAATCCACAAAGGGATCGTTCAGTGAGCTGTCGTTCTGATTGGCTACGCTGTGTTTCCTGTGTTCATGGTAACAGTTTCCCTCCTGGAGGAGAGAAGCTTGTTTACAGTTTCAGTCGGCACGACAACACGCCCTCACTGCAACTGTCAACACACACACACACACACACACACACACACACACACACACACACACACACACACACACACACACACACACACACACACACACACACACACACACACACACACACACACACATTCATGTCAATGGAATTTTCCAGCTCTTTGATACAGAGACGCTTCGTGTGATGACAGTCAATGTCAGAGACGTTCAAGTGCATCGAGCAGAGTCAGACATTTCTGTCCCAGTTTTCACGAGACTCCACTCGTAGTTTGATGAAGTCAAGGTAACATCTGTAATCAGGTCTTCACACAGCTAACCACATAGCATCTCACACCTGATGACAGTGAACACATCACTACATTGGTCTTTCTGAAGCTGTGAGGACATCATTGACATGACATGACCTCTGACCCCTGAACTTGACCCTTCAAACTGTCTTTGAAACGGTGTCGTCACTAAGATGTTGAGTCACAGACTGAGATCAGATCTACGTTCTCACCCAGAGCTCCCTGACAGATGTCGGTCCTGGACGCTCCGGACACGATGAACTCGGGCTCAGAGGTCAGCTCCTGCACAGAAAAACAACAGCTCATGCAGATGTTTAGTGAAACAGGTCCTGGAGGTGCTGGTCTTACCTGAGACAGGAACCTGCAGACAGAACCCAGGTCTGAAAACACCTCCTACACTGTTTTTATTCTTTAGAAAAAATTAAACTTCAAACAAAAGTTGAATTTCAAGGTTATTTAAAATGCTTTAAAGATATTTATTCATGAGATTCAAGTCCTGAAGTCAGTCCTCAGGGCGGAGCCTGTTCTACGAAGCGAGTTCTACCTACTCTGGTTTAACTCAGGTTAACAAAATCTACATGTTTCAGTATCAACATGATTAAATCTACATGTTTCAGTATTAACATGATTAAATCTACATGTTTCAGTATATATTCAGTCTCCACATGTGCAGCGTTGTTTTGATTGGACAGTGAGCAGTGGGGCGGAGCTCAGAGCAGGTTTGAGCTGCAGTATAATTTTCCATGGTAACAGACCTTTCTGTAGAACCGGTTTCTCTCTCTCTCTCTGATGTAAACCTGATAAACCTGTAACCACCGCAGGTGTTGAAGTTACCTGACTCCTCTTCAAACAGGAAACTGGTGTGAACAGATATTCATGATAGAATCTTCGGATCTGATTCTATCTCTGATGAAAGGTGACTTCAGACGGTTTCTACTTTTTACTCTGAAGTACATTGATGTATCTGAACTGTTCTAGTCTTGGTCACTGCTGCGCTGTGAAGAACCAAGCTGGTGAAGAAGGTTTGTTAATTCACCATAAATAATAAGAAGGAGCAGACAGTTAAAGATGGAGGTGAACTGACCGTCGGTCTCTTCCAGGTCACCCCCCGGGTCTTGTAGGATCCAGCCCCCAGTTCTTTGAAGCCCAGGGAGGAGGGCAGCGCCGGGAACGACTCGTCCTGGAACAAGTGTCCGGACTCGAAGCAGCGCTGCCGCAGAGCCTCGTAGTCCTGGTTGAGGTACTTCACCGCCCGGTCGTGGGTCCCGATACCCCGGTCATGGTCCCGGCGCTGCTGCAGGGTGGAGGCGATGCCCGCCATGGTGCTGGATCCTGGGTCTGAATCTGGATCCTGGGTCTGAATCTGGATCCTGGGTATGGATCCTGGAGGGTCCGAGTCTGGATGCGATCTGAAGAGTTCACAGGTGTGACTCCAGATCGGGCGGGTCCACCCACACTTAACAAACAGGTTAGACTTCCTCTGATTGCCTTCAAAATAAAAGCCCTGTGCTGCTCAGTTAGTGAGCGTTAATTAAGAAACAGTTTAGTTTATTTCAGTTTTTGTGTGAAAACTGATGTCATCGTCATTTACATTAAATTACTTTATATTAACATTGTATTTATTATACATCACATTTACAATATATAACTTTACATTACTTTATATTTACAATACAAAGTCTTGACAATGTATTATATTCATTATATAACATTATTTTTACAGGACATTATATTTACATAACATTACATTATATTGCATTATAATTATGTTACATGACATACCTCTATATTATTATTATATTTACATGACATTATATTAACTTGTTTATGTCAAATAAGAGCCTTAGTGTGGTTCTGTTTTAGTTAAACCATCCTCGTTTCATCGCCTGCTTCACTTTCTCACTTCGCGACGCGACATGAAATGCTTTTATTGTGAAGCTTCATGCCCTGACTTCCTGTTGAGTTGTGTTCCTTAATGCAGATTCTCTCTCTCTCTCAAAAACTTGAGATAAAAAACAATGAACAGAATTTTTTTGGTCCAGATGAGTTTATTTTGTATTTAATTCAGATTTTCAGACATGAAACTGACTCATAATTAAAGGAGATGTTTACATCACATTAGATCAGATGCGTTCAGGTGTTGCAGGTGAAAACTCCCAGCATGCTCCTGGAGTGAGCTGCGGTTAGTTGATGCCGAGGCGGAGCCACTGTAGGAAGAGCAGAGATCAGTGATGTAAAGCTGTAGGTGTTACAGTGGCCTGTAGGGGGCACCAACAGAACGGATGTTACCTGCTGAAGGTTCAACTCAATCTTCCCCTGATTCTTCTGATCTAGAGTCCTGAACATTTCTGTTACATAGACACAACACGTTATACAACAGAAACAGTCACATATACACAGTCACTGATCATCTGTATATACAGTCACTGATCATCTTTATATACAGTCACTGATCATCTTTATATACAGTCACTGATCATCTGTATATACAGTCACTGATCATCTTTATATACAGTCACTGATGGTCTTTATATACAGTCACTGATCCTCTTTATATACAGTCACTGATCATCTGTATATACAGTCACTGATCATCTGTATATACAGTCACTAATCATCTTTATATACAGTCACTGATCATCTTTATATACAGTCACTGATGGTCTTTATATACAGTCACTGATCATCTGTATATACAGTCACTGATCCTCTTTATATACAGTCACTGATCATCTGTATATACAGTCACTGATCATCTGTATATACAGTCACTGATCATCTGTATATACAGTCACTGATCATCTGTATATACAGTCACTGATCATCTGTATATACAGTCACTGATCCTCTTTATATACAGTCACTGATGGTCTTTATATACAGTCACTGATCATCTGTATATACAGTCACTGATCCTCTTTATATACAGTCACTGATCCTCTTTATATACAGTCACTGATCATCTTTATATACAGTCACTGATCCTCTTTATATACAGTCACTGATCCTCTTTATATACAGTCACTGATCCTCTTTATATACAGTCACTGATCCTCTTTATATACAGTCACTGATCCTCTTTATATACAGTCACTGATCCTCTTTATATACAGTCACTGATCCTCTTTATATACAGTCACTGATCCTCTTTATATACAGTCACTGATCATCTTTATATACAGTCACTGATGGTCTTTATATACAGTCACTGATCATCTTTATATACAGTCACTGATCGTCTTTATATACAGTCACTGATCCTCTTTATATACAGTCACTGATCATCTTTATATACAGTCACTGATCGTCTTTATATACAGTCACTGATCGTCTTTATATACAGTCACTGATGGTCTTTATATACAGTCAACATCTGTGTAGTTAACGTGGTTGGTGTCGTGGTCGTAGTTGTTGGAGGTCATGTGACTCACTGTAGAGCAGCTCCAGTCGGATCAAACAACCAATGAAAGAGTCGAAGTCGATGGCGTAACTCGTGTCAGAGAATCGACTCACGATCTCCTGGATCACTTCACTGTTCACCTGGAAACCTGCAAACACACAAACAAATGTGACCTCATCTAGTTTGTGTTGTTAGTTTTACAGTCACGTGGTTCAGTGTTTTCTCCTCTTGAATCATGTGACACTACATAGACACGTGAACAGCTGCATGTTACCATGGTGATGACAAGCCTTAAAATGACACTGAAGTACTGACTTCAGACCAGCTGCCCTGACCTCTGATCCACACAGGAAACCCAACGTGGACGAGGAGATGATGAAACCGACAGACGTTAGCCGTTCAGTGTGCAGTGATACTGAGGATCCACCAGGGGGAGCTCTTTACTGGGACTGTTGGAACCAAGCAGCACCTCCCTCCTTCACTCAGGGAAAAATTCTCAATGTCCAAGACTCCAGAAACATTAATTAAAAAGAAGCTGGAACTTCTGGTTCAACAAACTCTGAACCCTCTTTTTTAAATCCACATGAACCCGTACAGGCCGTTTGAGCACTGTGCAAAAATCCATGTGGGCAGAACTAGAAACATCTGTAACTCATTAATAAGTGAAGAGAACATTATCATAAACCTTGTTTTATGGAGTCTAAGATGAACAGAACCCTCTTGTGGATTCAGGTTCGAACATCTAGAGCTTCAACAACTCTTGAACTCTTTAAAGAACCTGACAAGAACCAGAATCTTAAAGAAAATCCTGAACCACTGCAACACCTCTATGATGTTCTCCTGAAGTTTTAGAAAGAGTCAGGGAACCTTGTCGAGCAGAGCCAGAACCCTGCAGAACCCTGTTTTGAACCTGGGCCCCCACTCCCACCAACATCCTGAACCCTGAGAGGAACTCAGATTTAACCTCTTGGTTTTCCTCGTTGATCAGTGTACGATCATGAATGTGACCTCATTAAAGAACAAATCTTACCAGCTTCAGCCAGCGCAGCTCTCATCTCATGACTGCTCATCGTTCCAGAACCGTCCGAGTCGTGACCCTTGAACACCTCCTGAAGGAGAAGAAGGTCATGAAGGAGACGTATGAATTTTAAATACACAGATTTCGTTCTGTAGGATTTTTCTAACCTTTCCTAAAAACAATAGATTTCCAGTGAAGTTCTGCATCATATTTATTTACCTGAAGCGACTGACTCATTTAGAACCAGCTCCCATTAACACATCGTATTTATCTGACAACATGATTCTGAAGAGTCTCAGAACTTCATTAAACAAAATGTCCTTACCAGGTATCTCTGGATCTTTGTCCACAGAGTGTGGAACTCCACCAGACCCAGTGTGGTGCTACCGTCCATCTGAAGACCAGTTAAAGATCCTGTTCTGAGAGTTCACACGTTCTACGTCTGCAAACACAAACTGAGTCCAACATCTACGGTTCACCAAAGGGATTAAATCACAGATTGAAAGATACGTCCATCAGGCTGATGATGCTGCGACACGTCTGCAGAGTGAATCCGTCAGTTTTCATATCAGATCCTTCAGACAAACAACAGAAGAGTTTAACAAACAACCTGAACACAACGTCTGAACCTGAACACAACGTCTGAACCTGAACACAACGTCTGAACCTGAACACAACGTCTGAACCTGAACACAACGTCTGAACCTGAACACAACGTCTGAACCTGAACACAACGTCTGAACCTGAACACAACGTCTGAACCTGAACACAACGTCTGAACCTGAACACAACGTCTGAACCTGAACACAACATCTGCTTCATTCAAATAACAAGAGACTGAAATATTTTCTCCTTAAATTCACTGAAAACTGTGGTGAAACTTCGTACTCTGAGCGATCACTTTGTCCAGAATCTGCTGGAGCTCGAAGGCTGAAATTTCTGAGTCCTGTCGAAGCAGAAGAAAATCAGACGTGAGAAGTTTTATCTGAATATGAAGTGAAGTGGTCAAGTTATTATATTAAATTACATGTCTTTACATTTCCTGAGATTTGGACGAAGAGATGTTTGAAGTGAGGGTCCACGTCATTCTGTCCAACAGCAGGCTGGAACATAAAGTATCATTTAGATTGAAATATTGTTGGTCTAGTAAGAAACGTCAGCTTTTTTATATTTAACTAAAGGAACTGAGTCAGACAAGTTTGTGTCTTTTCTCACAGTTTGGGTCAAAACAGAAAGTTTGTATGAAGAAAGATCTTAAACCTCATCGATGCTGACGTCTACGTCCTCCTCCATCGGTCTGAAACAGCAGAGACAAGACGTCAGTCACTGCAGAAGAACCAGCCACCACTTCATGTCCCTCATGTCTCACCTGCTGCGAGCCTCTTTCTCTGTGAACACCCTCAGGACGAAGCTTCCTTTGCGGTGCGCCTCGAACGTGGACGGGATGATGACGTATTCTCCAGGCTGCACTTTGAAGCGCTCACACACTTCCCTCAAGTTGATGAAGTTTTTACTGCGTGCCACCGCCTCCATCCTCAGCAGGACGTCCGGGCCCAGGTGGATGTTACTGCGACCTTTAAACTGACCACAAAAGAAGGGTGACCCACACTTGGGAGAATTTGACCGGTTGGGTCGTCAGTCATGACGTCCTGACACGTCAACACGTCAACATGTCATGCTGCATCATACACTGTAAAATGTGGTCAGTAAAGATTCTCTATGAATACAGTATTCAGGTATATGTACTTAGTTACTTTGTACCACATTTGAACACAGTGACAACTTCCTGTTTGTTTCTCACCTCATCAGGAACCTGAGAAAACACAAAACACACAAAGATCAAACACGGTGAAGTACACGCTGAGTGTGTGTCTGTGTGTATGTGAGTCTTTGTGTGTGTGCACCTGATAGATGGCGAAACCAATGGTGTTGAGGTCTCGTCCAAAGCGTCTCTCTCGGCGAGCGTCTTTCTGCATCAGTCCGATCAGGGCGGTGCAGCCGTCCTCGCCGTCGTCAGGGTCATCGTCCACGTCGTCGAGTCGGATAAAGAACTGAGGGTTGGAGCAGAAAGTGGCTGCAGAGAGAAAATTATGTCAGGTTTAAAAAAGGAAACAGATCCTTCACATATTCCAGACATGTTCCTTCACATGTTCCTGACCTCTGAAATCTAAACAGGGCAAAGAAATTCTGTCCAGATGTTCTTGAGAAATGACGTTTTCACTGTTTTGGTTATTAATTTAGTCCTAAATCAGTCAAAACAACAACAAGGTTGATCAATTATTTAGAGGTCAGAGGTGATGAAGACGAGCTGAGCAGAGAAGATGGCCGCCACGCTGCGGACTCGTGTATCTGTTGTGTTCAATCTGTGAACTTCATTCTTTTCTTCTTTTAAATCTGATAAAAACTCATTATACTTTTTTATAAATGAGATGAGAAGCAGGAGTGGGTCGTTAGTACCGGGGTAGTTCCTGCAGCCGCCAGCGCTGGAGCCGACTCTCCACACGCCCTCAAACTCAGAACAGTTCCATCGACCGACCTCGTTGCTCGTCAGCGTGTCAGGTGTCAGGTTGCAGATGTCAAGGCGTGAAAACTGACACAGGAAGTCTGTGTAGGACATCCTGCCGACAGAAAGGATGAAGAAGATGAGTATGAAGATGAAGATGAAAAAGATTGTGTCTGTCCTTACCAGAACTCTCCATCTTCAGCACAATGATCCAACTTCCTCTTCTCCTCTGGCTGAACTCCGTCCCACTTCTCCGACCTGACGAACCAAAAAACACATCTTCAGTTTGACCAATCAATTACAAACTGATGGACACACTGATGGACAGATGGATGTGAAGGAACATGGACGGACAGAAGAGAAGGACACGCGGACAGATGGATGTGACGTGGTGTACTTACTCGTCGCTCCAGGCTCCGGTCCACTCCACCTGACCCCATGGGTTCCTGATCCTCAGCAGCTCCACAGGAGAACCACGGTGAAGAACCTGCAGAACCAGTGACGTTTAATTAGCCCACTGCCTGTTTCAGATTATTTATTTGAGCGTTTCCCACTGTCTCAGCATTTCCCATAATTCCTCACCCGCTCAGCTGCAGTGATTGAGTAGGCGTGACCTTTAACCAGCTTCTGCCCGGTGATCGCCTCCGTCTCGTACGAGCTGGAAATCTGACAAACGTCAACATGAAGGATGGTCAACGATCACATGACTTCACAGATGTGATGATGTCAGAGATTTAAGTCAATGTTTACTAACAAGTTATTTATTCAGTTCAACTTATTCAGACTGAACGAGCTGATCAACATGAAGCTAATGAGCAGGATTCTTCTGGTTGAATGTTAGCTAACAGTTAGCTCAGGTAAATACAAGGAGTCGCACAGTGTTCCCTTTATTTCGGTGGATTCATCGGACTCCTGTTGGCCAATCAGAAACAGCGATCATAGTTCCTGGAGTGTTCAGGTTTGTCAGTGTGTCGTGTTTGAGTGAAGATTTTAACGTTTACGTCGATGGAGCAGCCGAGCAGCGAGCCAAGCTTCAGAGCTTTCCACATGATGTTGAACAAGGAGGGCGGAGCCTCCTTCAGGTCATAGCTCTCTGCGATTCCTCCGGTAAAATCCTCGAAGCCCTCAATACTCGAACCTCCGGTCAGAGCCTCGTACGAACTGTTCACCCTGCGGGAGGAGACGCAGGAGTACGAACATCAGTGCTGATGGTTCGATGCTAGTTCATGAACAAAAGAAACGTTAAACCTGCTAAGACGTAGAAACAGGAGTTTTATTCAGATTTATCTAGAAAACAGGAATAAGGAGTTTATCTTCATGGTCGCCTGCTCGTTCGTTCACGTTGTGTCTCTTTAAACTCTGACTGTCCCGCTCGTCTTCCACCGTTTTCCTCAGAACAAATTTCACCAACTATGATAGAACAAAAGCAGATCGGTGAACATGACGAGTACAACAAGTCATGAGGACATCGCACCAACGTCACGATCGAGGAAATTATAGTTCCCTTGAGTTGAAAATGTGTTTCTAAACATTTCAGCCGAGTTAAACTTCAGGAGAAGAGATGGAAGCAGCTGATGTTTCAGGTGGAAGTGACAGAAGCTTACAAATTAAAACTGAAATTGAAGATTTCTTCAAATTAAAAGCTGTTTTGAAAACTTTGTTGTGGTTGTGCTGATGATGTTAAATAAACGGTGGATTCCTGCAGACAGGTGAGTTACAACAGGTGAGTTACAACAGGTGAGTTACAACAGGTGAGTTACAACAGGTGAGTTACAACAGGTGATTGGCATCAGCTTCTATCTGTTTGTTTTCCAGGTGTGTCTACACCGAGTGTTTACTGAGTAAACGCTGCTCCACCTTCTGCTGATCACCACGAGCTCCGCCCGACTCTCCCACTTACTGCTCAGTGATTGTCTGACTCCACCCTCCCTGTGTTGTGACGGACAGGAACCAATCCAGCCAAGTGTCACTGCTATCCCTCACGATAAATCAATTTATTTATGACAGTAAATCATAGACTGTTTATAAAAGTGAAGCCAATGTAGAGGTGCCTGAAACCTGTCTTCTGTGTAGTGACCAGCAGGGGGCGATTCCACTGGTAGTTTCTATAGAGGTCTATGAGAAAATGATTCTACTTCTCACTTTATAACGTCGGTAAACATTAAGGAGTTTATGTGTCAATCTCTAGTTTGCATTTGCTTGGATACCACACTTTGATTGACAGCTAGTACTGTCCAATGGGTGCACGTGGCAGGTGTGAGTCCTCGAGCTCTCAGTCAGGCTCCACCCCCTACTCCTCCACATATGGTAACTTCTGGTTCCAAAAAACCAAGATGGCGCTGAACAAGATGTCAAACTGAGGCTTCAGAGCAGCAGCTCACAAACCACCGGGTGATGTCACGGTGACTGTTTATGTTTATTCATTTCGTGGTTAGTTTGTATGTTTATTTGTTTATATCTGTCTCTTACTTGGCGTAGGCCTTCTCCAGCAGGGGGCTCCAGAATTCTCGCCCCTCAGCTGAGTGGACAAACAGCAGTTTCCCGTCTCTGGTTGGCAGCCGGTCGTCCACAACCACGTCCACCCACTCTCCGTACTGCCACAGCTGCATGAACAAGGAACATGATGTCACTTAAGGTCGTCATCACGGAGCCGTCTGCTCATTGGTCACAGAAGAATAAATCAAGTAAGTGAACACTGAGTAAATCGAAGTTTGTGTTTGACCTGGAAGTGGAAGATGCCGGCGTACTGAGACTTGAAGCTCTGAGCGGGAGGTACCACTCTGCTCAGAATCTGAGAGTCCAGAGTCAGAGAGGCGATGGCAGCCAATAGCCAGCAGTCACCTGACAGACAGAAAGCAGGTGAGGGTGTTCCTGTACTTATACCTTTGTGGGGACCATTTTAAGCATAGACCTACAGAGTGAGGACATGTTGACTGATCCTCACTTTTTCAAAGGGCCGTTTGAGGGTTAGAATTAGGTTTAGGTTAAAGTTAGGTATGTATGTATTATTCCTATGAGTGTCCTCACTAAGATAGAAGTACAAACGTGTGTGTGTGTGTTCTTACCCAGAGTTCCCTGACATATGTCGGTCCTTTTCGCTCCATCAACAATAAACTGAGGATCAGAACACAGCTCCTGATTGGACGAGACGGCAGGTGATTAATGATTAATGAGGAAGTAAATACACAGGATTACGCAGTGACTCATCTTGTCCTGGTTCATGTGTGAAACCACATCAGAGTCCAGACTGGTGTTGGTGTCTTCATTTGAAAACAAACTTCCTCCTTCTCACTCTTCATATAAAACTCATCACAGCTTACAGCGCCCCCTACCCTGGAAGACCCTTCCTGCCTTCTACGTTCAAAGCCCAGTGAATGTAAACGGGTGTGTCCTTTGAGGACAGATCCCACCCGTCCTTCACTCTGAGTCAGTGTGATGTCTCACATCTGTACAACATCTCTGAGTCATCCACTTTTTCACCACAGAGATTTGTTTTTATTTCTTCACGTTAGAAGCTCCCCCTCACTCCCAGTGAATCAGTGGAGGATCCTCTGCTGTTCACACTGCTCCTGGATTTAGACTCTATACAGGAGCTCAGGAGGAGAAAGACCAACTGAGTCTGACTCTTTGTGTTCACACGTGATCCTCCAGAGAAGATCCAGAGAAATGAGGAGCTCAGGTGTGAAAGCAGCTTTAGTGTCTGTCTCTCTTGTGTCCTGGTCACTTGCCTCAGCGCTGGTGAAGCCAGTAGCCGGAGGCATCATGTTTTCAGGTTGTTTGTCCGTACCTACTTTATCCCATTTTTGTGAATGCGATATCTCAATTACACCTTGAGATATCACAAACCTTCATTTGGACTAAAGGATCACCTGATTAGAATTTGGTAGTCAAAGGTCAAGGTCACTGTGACCTCACAAAGCACTTTTGTTTTGCCTTGTGAACCCGAAATGTCTGGATCCTTTCACATTTGGCACAAACATTCACTGAGACTTTACATTCTGAATTTCAGTGGTGAAGTTCACTGGTTGGTGGAGGCATCAAGCTGCAGTGCGATATTTCTAGTTGTCTTTGTCTCTTTTAGTATCTGTGTTTAATCAACGTCAATTAACTCTTTGACTCATTCTCTGCAATTTCTCTGTTTTTTGTGTTTCTGTGATTTGCGGCTCTGCTCACCGATGGGCGCTTCCACTCCACGCCAATGGTTTTGGACGAGTAGCGTCCGAGCTGGTTGTATCCCAGAGAGTCCCAGGTGGCAGGGAAGGTCGGGTCACAGAAGAGCGTGCCAGTCTTTAGACATTCGCTACGCAACTGCTCAAAGTCCTGTTTGTTGAAGGGGATGGCGTGGGCCAGGCTGCCGACACCATTCTCGTCCCGGGCCTTCCTCCTGGCGAGGTCCGCTGCCGTGCTCGTCATCGTGAGTCTAGTCCGGTGAGTGCCTGAAGAATCAGCCGAGAGTCTGCCAGTATCTGTAGTTACTAAATACTAATCGGTCACCTGTTCAGAGTGAGGCTCAGGTGTGTGTGTATTTGTGTAAGGTGGTCAGTTAAGGGGCGGAGTTTGGGTCCAGGTGAAGCAGTGTGATATCAGCTGAGTTAGTCAGAAAACAAACAGTCTGATAAACACTGACCAACACCTGAAAACACGCCTGAGGCCGGGTCACGCCTGACACCACCAGCAGGCGGCGTCCTGGAGCTGAAGCAGCTGAGGTACTTCAACGTCCATAAAGCCACAAACCAGGAAGTGTGTCCGTTCTCTGTCTCCCCCTGCTGTCAGTATGAGGCCTAGCTCTGCTTGTTTCAAAGTTTATTTCCATCCGGGTGCTGAACGTCACCATGTGATGAATGTGTGACACGCATGGACAAACCTGTGGTTTCAGGGGTCAGAGGTCAGTTTCTCTGAGCTCTCAGGTATGTCACTGTGACATCATCAAGTTCCGTCAGTGTTGTGAAGTAAGTAAACAAACCAATGGTGTGGAAGAAGCAACCAATCCTCCTGGTCAGCCCCATAGACTGTTTATATAAGGTCAGCCCGCGATTCTGCTTTCTCCGCTTGTTGTTGTACCCGTTGAATGTCGGGGTTCGGGGGTAAATGATGGTCTTCATAGCCCCCCCCCCCACCTCTCTTTCTCTCTCTGTCTGTCTGCTTGTGTGCTTGTAGTGGATGGGCAGAGGGGACATTTAATTATGTGATTGGGAAAATTAAAACTCCAGGGACAACAAAGGGAATACAAAGTATGGGATGCATATTTGATAATTTATATCATATAAAATATTTAATTTATATCGTTTAAAATCATGGGGAGAGGGGGGAGCTGGCTCATTAGCATTTAAAGGAACAGGCACTCAAAACAGGTCGCTCTGTGGAGGGCTGTTTTATACAGGGTAAAAAGCTGTTTTATATGATCCTTGTGGTATTTTGACCAAAGTATGTTACAGACATTTCATTAAGACCCCAAGGAACCATATCAACTTGTGGTAAAATGGACATGCTATGTCCCCTTTAAGCCACTTAAAGACACAAAGTTTACGAGTTTTAACACGTTGACTCATGTTCAAACACTCAGTCAGCTGATGTCAGGTCTTAGTCCTGATTGGACGCTGAGACTCTGTCAGTGACGTCAGAGACAAACACACTTCTGTCCGGACAGTTAATGTGTTACATCTGTTTGTGACGTCACTTTGATTCTGTTTGTTTCTGACAGAGAGAGAGAGAGAGAGGGTGGGGGGAGAGAGAGAGAGAGAGGGGGGAGAGAGAGAGAGGGAGACAGAGAGAGAGAGAGAGTGGGGAGAGAGAGAGGAGAGAGAGAGAGAGAGAGAGAGAGAGAGGGTGGGGGAGAGAGAGAGAGAGAGAGAGAGAGGGTGGGGGAGAGAGAGTGGGGGAGAGAGAGAGAGAGGGAGAGAGGTGGGGGAGAGACAGAGAGAGAAGGGAGAGAGTGGGGAGAGAGAGAGAGAGGGAGAGAGTGGGGAGAGAGAGAGAGAGAGAGAGTGGGGAGAGAGAGAGAGAGAGAGAGAGAGAGAGAGAGTGGGGAGAGAGAGAGAGAGAGAGAGAGAGTAGGGGGAGAGAGAGAGAGAGAGGGTGGGGGAGAGAGAGAGAGAGAGAGAGAGAGAGAGGGTGGGGGAGAGAGAGAGAGAGAGAGACAGAGAGAGAGAGAGAGAGAGAGAGAGAGGGTGGGGGGGAGAGAGAGAGAGAGAGAGAGAGAGAGTGGGGGAGAGAGAGAGAGAGGGAGAGAGAGAGAGGGAGAGGGTGGGGAGAGAGAGAGAGAGAGAGAGACAGAGAGAGAGAGAGAGAGAGAGAGGTGGGGGAGAGAGAGAGAGAGAGAGAGAGAGAGGGGGAGAGAGAGAGAGAGAGAGAGAGAGAGAGAGAGAGAGAGAGGAGAGAGATGGAGGGTGGGGGAGACAGAGAGCGGTAGAGAGAGACAGGCTCCTCCTCTAAGGGCGGAGGTGTCACTCTGACTGAAAATCTGTCAAACTTTGTTCAGAAGAATCTGCGGAGTTTTTCCGTCTCTCGGTAAAACTCCTCTCCTTCTTCTCCTTCTTCTCCTCCTCCTCCTCCTCTTCATCATGGCCGGTGTGGCCTCCACTCTGGCCAAGCAGCGCGCCTTGGCCGCGGGCTTCGGGACCAACGCGAACGCGGTTCGGTACCTGAACCAGGACTTCGGCTCGCTCCGGGCCAAGTGCCGCTCCGCCGGGCGGCTCTTCTGCGACCCGACGTTCGCCGCCGCCCCCGAGTCTCTGGGCTTCAAGGAGCTGGGCCAAAGCTCCCACAAGACCCGGGGCGTCACCTGGAAGAGGCCCACGGTAAGATCCCGGGCCTGGATCTGGATTCAGGTCCGGATGGGTGTGTTTGGCTGGAGGGGTGGGTGGGGCTGGAGGTTGTGTGCGTGGGAGGAGGGGGATGTTTGTTGGTGAAGGACCTGAGGCAACTCATTCTATAGTGTGTGTGTGTGTGTGTGTGTGTGTGTGAGTGTGTGTGTGTGTGTGTGTGTGTGTGTGTGTGTGTGAATGAAGAATAAAGTTGTGTTTGTTTCTCGTTCCGTTTTGACGTCACGTCCAAGTTCTATGTTTGAGTCAGAAAGTTGAGATTGAGATTTTTAAGGGGACACAAACATGCAGTTCAAATTGCGTTCGTATCGAATGTAAATACAGACATGAAAGTCCACTTGTCTACGTTCACCTGAAGATGTCCTACAGGATATTTAGAGACACCTAGTGGTGAAGTTACATGTTCCAAACATCTGAGCCCTGAGGACACCAGGACTCTGTTTTCACACACCAACATGTCCAGACATTTCCTGGAGCTCATTTTTCATGAAGCAGCAGCAGGAGATTGTCTGGATCCGACATGTTTGTGTTCTTCCAGTTCCACGTCCGTCACGTGTTAGAAACCTCATCAACTCGCTCTCTGGGAAGCTTCCACACATTGTCCTGCTGTCTCCTCACATGGACTCACTCTGACATGTTACAGATGTTTTACCAGGAGGCTGCAGGAGAAGATCCAGAAAACGTCCAGAGACACTGACTCAGACATTTGTATGAGTTGTTGTGTCGTTAAAACATCAGCAAAGTTGTTACGATCCTCCACCTTCGTCGTAGTGGTTGTAGGTGGGTGTTTTGGGATTTTGCAGACGGGCGACTTCAGTCTGTAACCTGAGATGTTCTTGCTGTAATCTTCACGCCTGCATCACGGCTGCCTCAGGCAACATGCGCATGTCCTCGAGACCATAGCTGCGGTCGAATAGTCCATTTTTCTTAGGAACATTCTTAACTGAGTGAAATGACCTGAAGTGTTTCAGCAGCCTTAATAAGAGCTGTTTGAATTCTCTACATGATAAGGAAAGGAGCTTCAATGCTTCCTAACTTATCTCCTTTAGCAGAGGAAACAAGAAAAGGCTGCCCAACAAATTTCAGTCCTGTTTTGTTTTTTATTTCCTGTATAAAGTGAAAACATCTTTTTTTAGGACGTGTCATTCTGTTTTAAACAGGAAACTTTATTATTAACGGTCAGGGCACAGAGTACTGAACATTTTATGTGTATCTTCTTTTATTAATAAAGTTGTATTTTTAAAAAACGCCAATTGCGATAAGTGGAACCAGATTTTCTCTGCACCGACGTATTATTTGCAGGGCGTGAATCTGGATGTTCTAGCCAGTGGGACTTCTGCGTTGTGCCTCTTAGTGGAGTACTCCAGTAGCACATGCAGTTTACTGTGTGTGCTACTGGAGTACTCCAGTAGTACACACAGTTTACTGTGTGTATATGAACATAATTACGCTCATGACACCTCTGGTCGTCTACGTGAACATGTGGCTAAACAGGAAGTAGATCTCCGGCCTGACGAGCCACCCGGTCTCTGTTGTATTGAGAACGATGCTCTTGTGTAAAGTATCACATTTTATAACTAGTGGTTTTAAAAGTGTCGCTGTTACATCAGAGACATTTGACGTGATGATGTCATCATGTTTAGCACATGTTATTACAATCGATATGATGGTGATCATGAAATTTCAGATTTTATCACATGACACATGAACACATCCTGAATACCAGAGAGATGAGTCACTACACTGAGGATCAGAGGGGCTGAGCAGGACACACACACACACACACACACACACACACACACACACACACACACACACACACACACACACACACACAGTACTTTTCCTCATGCAGATGTGTCACTCCGTGTGTTTCTCCGTCAGAAACAGGAAGTGGAACAGAGGAAGAGGAGGGAGTGACAAGTGTAACACAACATGTTGTGATGTTTTTATCTGACCACACACGCACACACACGCACACACACAGGTGAAGTGAAGCTAAATCATCTGTATCACCCCCTGGTGGCTGGCTGCAGTATAGGTCTAAACCCCTCCTCCTCCATGTTACCAGATGGGACACGGCCCAAACAAACACTATTTAAGTAGATTAAATATATGATCAGTTTGGTTTGAATTAGTTTTTTGATGATATTAAAAACTGGTCCGTCAACTTGAGCGTCCTCGTCTGTCTCTCAGTCTCACGTCTATCTGTCGTTTGACAGGAGCTCGTCTCCAATCCTGAGTTCATCTTGGGCGGAGCCACCAGGACGGACATCTGCCAGGGAGCTCTGGGTGAGTTTTCCTTACAGTCCTCAAACACACCATAACAGAGAGCCTGTCAGACTGTCCCTGAACGCACCACCTACACTCACAGCTCATGGAGGAAATGAAAGCCTGCTGGCTTTGATAGGGGGCGTGTGAGACTCGTTGCCAGGCATGTATCCTGCAAACACAGGCAGCTAATGTTCACGTCTGTTCTCTCGTCACAACGTCATGTGAATCACAGAACATACAAAACACACGAAAGGAAAGAGTCACTGTAAAAAAAATCACATGTCTGTTTTCAATTCATGAGGTCGAAGCAGCTGAACTGAAACTTGATCTTGTGTAATTAGAGGGCGCTGCCATGCTGAGCCCTGATTGGCTGAGGAGGAAGAGGTCTGCCAGCTATTGTTAGAGGGCGAGAGACACTGACTCAAACATCAGAGAGAGAGGGAGTTATGAGCTGTTAGCACACACGCTAACACCCAGAACCACAGAGTAAGAGAGACACACCCTGCAGTGTAGTGGTTGTGGTTGTGCGTCAGCAGTGAGTCGTGTCTCTGTTAAACCACAGCAGCAGATCTCTGACTCTGTTGTTGTGTAACATCATGAAAGTTTAAACTTGAAACATTTCAACAACCAGACTCAACTCATTCTACAACATTTCTGCTGCAGGAATCTAGTCCAGAGCCGCAGGCGTCCGTCCTTTGATATAAACGTCCACTTGGACTTGAGGATGAACTAATTAGATTTTTGTGGTCAAAATTCAAATGTCAAGGAACGTAACCCATGAATGAATCGCTTCAGCTGTGTCCCAATGCAGCCTCTGCCTCTGTTGGACATCACATATCAAAGGCTCCTTCCAAGCGGGAGGATCGCTCACAGGCCACCATCTCCCAGCATCATTGAGCTTAACGGGGTAATGGTGGCTGGAAGCAATGAGACCAGGGTCCTATGTTTACTCTTTTAGATGCACCAGGCTTCAACTCAACCGAGCAGCTAATGGTACACTGTTTATAAAACGTTCTCGTTGTGGTTAACTGCAGCTCTGTTGCTAGGTAACCGTGCTGATTGTGGGACAAGCTGGTGATGCAAATCATAGAAATCCTCCGGGGACCAGACCGTCTCATGTCCGTTCACGGCTTAATCATGACAGAACTTCACACAATGTCCAATGTCCGTCCAGGTGACTGCTGGCTGTTGGCGGCCATCGCTTCCCTGACCCTGAATGAATATGTGATGGCCAGGGTTGTTCCCACCGACCAGGGCTTCGGTGACGATTACGCCGGCATCTTCCACTTCCAGGTACCAGATGTTTGACATCAGCAGCGTAGTTCTGTGTGAACTATGGTTTGAACTCAGGATACAATCAGTGATAAACTTATTATTACAGTTACGTCTTTATATGATGATCTAGAAAAACAGACAGTTGTTAGTTTCACGGTTAGCCCTGGGACTGTTGCTATGGTTACCTGACAGGGGCTAAACAGTGAGGTGAACACGTGTTTAATACACGAAGTGGAAACATGTGAAACTAGATGGGTCTTAACAGCGAACCCTGTGGAACTGAACCAATGTTAAAGAAAAACTCTGCAGTAGGTTGTAAAGAGAACTCGAGGCTCTGACTTTATTTTAATGACTGAGATCTTTATTGCTGATTCAACTTCTTCTAATCCCACTTCATCAGTTCAGTGTTTAAGATTGTGTAACAACTACAGGTGAAGTTGCAGATTACAACCACATGCTGAGTGCTTCACACTGAATCAGCCTGTAACAGGTCGAACAACGAAGGAAAACAACTGTAACGTAACCTCTTTCATAGCGTTGGAAGACAGGAAGTAGAATTCAGAATTGGGGGAACTTTTCAAAGTAAAAGTGTTAGACTGTCTCCTCTGTCTCTGCTGTGTAGTTCTGGCAGTACGGGGAGTGGGTGGACGTGGTGATCGATGATCGTCTGCCCGTCAAAGATGGAGAGCTGATGTTCGTCCACTCAGCCGAGGGGAGGGAGTTCTGGAGCGCTCTGCTGGAGAAGGCCTACGCCAAGTGAGAGCATCCTGAGATTTAACAACTTTCACACAACCTAATCGTGCTGATCGGCCGAATGCAGACCAACAGAATTAACAATGGACGCAACAGACGACGTACAAGTCTCTGAATCTAAATCTGATCAGTCTAATCTAGAACCAGTTCCACACAAATAGTCTGAATCTGACAGAAAACAACTGGAGTCAGAGAACAGCTGCGTTTTGTCCACCATGATTTCTTTCCATCGGAAATCAACCCAAGTTGAGGTTTATGAGACAACAGACAACAAGTACGTGTATTACTGCCCCCAGCTGGTGTGGAGTGCGGACTACGTAGTGTTCGGTTCCCAAACCTGATCAAATGTGAAGCTGACCAAGCAGCTCTGAACTGGTTCTGCATTGTCACACTTCAGTGGGAATCCACTCGTAGATTCTGTGAGAGATTCAGAGAAAGTTTAAAACTCTAAACTCTGAGGCCACTTCTTTTCTTAATAGTTCACTGACATTCATCTTTTATCTTCACTGAATAGTAAAGAACTCTGTAATCGTATAACATGCACAGATTCTGCAGTCGGTCCGTGTGGACCACAGCGACGAGTCACAGTGAAAACCTCCAGCAGTCATGGATTAGTTTCACTCTGACGCTCAGTCTGATGTTCTCGCTGCAGAGTGAACGGCTGCTACGAGGCGTTGTCCGGAGGTTCGACCACCGAGGGCTTCGAAGATTTCACGGGAGGCATCGCTGAGAACTACGACCTCAAACAACCTCCGTCCAACCTGTTCCAGATCATCAAGAAGTCCCTGGAGGCTGGAGCGCTGCTGGGCTGCTCCATCGACGTGAGTTTGTTTTTCTCTGCTCACACTGTAAGATATTTGAAATGGGATAATACAACTATTTCATTTTGAAGATTTTCCTGGTTGTTACAATGAAACGTCCATTTTGTCCTGGCTCTCAGTCGCAGTTCAGACTTTTCCTTCTGTCCTAGTTTTTGAACTGAAACAGACGTTAAAGCTCAAACTGTTCAGATTTGACTCTTTTCAGATCAGATTTGTTTGTGAAAGTCTAAAGAATAAACCATCGACAGGTCAGAACATTAGTTTGATTGGACTTTTGAAGATGAAGATGAAACAGTCGTCTCTGTTTGTGTCGTGTAGATAACTAGCGCCGCAGACTCTGAGGCCGTCACTCGCCAGAAGCTGGTGAAAGGCCACGCCTACTCACTGACCGGCGCCGTCGAGGTAACACAGCGTCCTGACAATGGCATCATGACAGATGAGAATCAGATGAGGTGACATAAGGAAAATGAAATGTTGTTTTGTTTCCAGGTGAACTACCGTGGTCGGCAGGAGAAACTGGTGAGGATAAGGAACCCCTGGGGTCAGGTGGAGTGGACCGGAGCCTGGAGCGACGGGTAACCATGACAACCACAGCACCTGAACACAACATAACACAGTTCATATCAGACAGTGATAAATCTGAGCAAATCAACCCTCCTGTTCTCTGCTAACAGCCGTGCCTCATTGTAGAGTATGAAGACGGTTCTGTTTGAACTCTGTGTTATTATCCTTCTGTTATACAGATCGTCCGAGTGGAACTCTGTGCAGGGAGACTGTCCAAACGCAAACGCTGAGGACGGAGAGTTCTGGTAGGTCGAGTCTCCACAAGGATAGATAAACCTCTAGCTTGACCCATTTGACCTGTTCATGTAATGGTAAGAGAACCGAGGTCAAAGGTCACACAGCCCTAACATCCTTCATACAAAGGTGGAACTGATGGTGTTGGTTGTTGGTGTGGAGTGACAGTTCTTCTCCGTCCTATCTCTACAGGATGTCCTACAGTGACTTCCTGCGTCACTACTCTCGTATCGAGGTTTGCACCCTGACCCCCGACACCATCGAAGACGACTCCGTCAAACACTGGAGCGTCAGCACGTTTGACGGCACCTGGAGGAGAGGATCCACCGCCGGAGGCTGCAGAAACAACCCCTGTAAGTGCTGAACCTCCTTGCACCTGCACAGACTGCTCTCACTGACTGAAGCTGTAATGAATCTGTGCTAAAAGTGAAATCAGTATATTCAAGTAAGAAATTCTCCAAATGAAGGTTCAGAGATCGAGGTGGCCTCTGTCTGATCAGTCGTTCGGATGAACCTGGTGCCCGATTGGAACAGATGGGAGGAACTATATGTACATTTATGTCATCGGTAACGTTAGCATTAGCAGCTGTTATCCATCAGACTTCATTCCTTCACTTCTGTCTCCAGAGGTGAAACAACACCTTTCACCTTTAACCAGCTCGTCCTGGTTAGTGTGCTGCTCAGAGGACCTGGTGTTTTAACCTGGTCCTGGTCAGAGACCATCACTACCACCTGCTCCAAAAGGAAACTGTATTGAACCTTTTAAGAGTTCCGTGGTGAGAGGTGATGGAGCTGGAAGCTGTTTCTTCTTCCACAGACACATTCTGGACGAATCCACAGTTTGTGATCAAGCTGGATGAGGAGGATGATGACCCAGATGATGGTGAGGTGGGCTGCAGCTTTGTAGTTGGTCTGATCCAGAAGAACCGCAGGAAGCTGCGGAAACAAGGAGAGGACATGCACACCATCGGGTTTGCCATCTACGAGGTGAGAAGAGAAGACAAAGATCTGATTATGAAGAAACATCTCAAATATGTAAAGACACATGAAATGTGTTCTTTTAACGCAGACGTGTTATATTTTTGTCTTTGTTTATTTCAGGTTCCCAAACAGGTGAGCACCGGACCCCCTAACACCTTCAGGTCAAAGGTCACAGGAAAGCACACTCCTCAAACCTCCATCCAGGACACACCACACATTTTAGATGAATCTGTTTGAAATTGAGCAGGAACGCCTGAAAATTGTTGATGTCGGTGGATGGAAACTTTATTGAAAAGGTTTTCGTCTAAAGCTGATTTCCGTCGTGAACTCCTGCAACGTTTGTCTGGACAATTTGTGTAGTTAGTGTTTCTCCTTTCCAAGTGGACGTCTTCGTCTTCTACGTGTACGGCTCCTCTTCTTCATCCTGAGATGTTTGTGTTCTTCCAGTTTCACGTCCGTCACGTGTTAGAAACCTCATCAACACGTCCACTCGCTCTCTGGGAAGCTTCCACACATTGTCCTGCTGTTTCCTCACATGGACTCACTCTGACATGTTACACACATTTTACCAGGAGGCTGCAGGAGAAGATCCAGAACATGTGCAGAGACACTGACTCAGACATTTGTTCTCACACACAGAACCTGCAGAACATGTGAGGAACATGACTGAACTTCAGTTCATGCCTGAAAGCACATAACGTACAGTCATGTTAGCAGGTTTTAGCAGTACTGGTTTAGGGTTAGTCAGGCTAGCTTTGTTTATGCTAAGCTAAGCAGCTGTTTGTTTGAGGAGGTCTCAGTGTTGTTAATGCATCATAGAGGTTGTTCCACATGTAGATGATGAAACGTTAGCAGAACGATGCAGTCCAGTATCTGCAGATACAAGAAAATCAATTTAGAAGCTGAATATGTGAGAAATGTTCAAGATCTGGACTCATACCTGAAACACACAAATACGTCTCAAAGCTTTCTGATGCTTCTGAAGCTCACAGGATATAAATCATGGATAATATCGAGCCGTCTTGATTGTCTTTCATCCCTCCCTCAGTTCCAGGGGCAGCGTGAGGTGCATCTGGATAAGAACTTCTTCTTGAGCCACGCTCAGACGGCGAAATCAGAAACCTTCATCAACCTGCGCGAGGTCAGTTCTCGCTTCAAAATGCCTCCAGGAGAATATCTGATCGTCCCATCCACATTCGAGGCTCACCTGAACGGAGACTTCTGCATCCGAGTGTTCTCCGAGAAACAGTCAGAGACTCAGTAAGAGCCTGAGACACACACACACACACACACACACACACATACACACACACACACACACACACACACACACACACACACACACACACAGCCACACACACACACACACACACACACACACACACACACACACACACACACACACACACAGCCACATAAACACACAAACACACACACACAGCCACATAAACACACACACACACATACACACACACACACACACACAGCCCACATAAACACACACACACACACACACTCACTCACGCCACATAAACACACCACATAAACACACACACACACACACACACACACACACAGCCACACACACACACACACACACCACATAAACACACACACACACAGCCACATAAACACACACACACTCTCCCACACACACCACATAAACAAACACACCACTGGACAAAAACGTGTCTGTAGCTGCTCTGAATGAAGGTTTTCATCGTCTGAGTTTACTGTGTAAACGGAAAGTGTGTGTGTGTGTGTGTGTGTGTGTGTGTGTGTGTGTGTGTGTGTGGTGTGTGTGTGTGTGTGTGGTGTTCCTGTACTTATACCTTAGTGAGAACCATTTTAAGCATCGTGTCAGCTCCTCACTTCTTCAATGTGCTGCTTGAGGGTTAAGACTTGGAGTTAGGATCATCCTTTAGTTTGGATGGTTAAGATTTGGTTAAGGGGTTAGTGAATGCATCAAGCCGATGAGTGTCCTGTGTGTGTTTTCTAACATGTCGACTCTCTTCCTGTCAGACCGTGTGATGATCCAGTTGAAGCTGAGCTTGAAGATGTGAGTTTCAAATATCAGTGAAAATTTAAAATGGCTGCCGTATCGAACACAAACATGAAGTAACAACATCTAGTTCTCGTGTCGGCACAACTGACATGAAGCTGCACCTGGGTAGTTTAGCTTAGCTTAGCTTAGCTTAGCTTAGAGAATCCCAATCCAACCAACATACATATTTGTATTTATTTAAGTTACAACACAGTTTCCTTACTTTTATAATTTATTATAGTTTATTGTGCTTTTAGCGGAGGTTGTACAGATTTTAGAGACATGAAGATTCTCCAGGAAATGACATCACAGGAAATAACAATACCAACATTGAAACTGTAGGAACATTTCAGGGTCAAAGGTCAAACCTGAAAATGAGTTTGTTTTTAGACAGTGAGACAGAAATGAAACACGATGTTCGATGACGTCCACAGACATTTATACTGTTGATGATAAATGATGAAATTAATCTAATGCCAAACAAAATAATTCAATTAATCAATTTGACTGTGAGTCAGCAGTTTGTTTGTCACCAGTTCTGCTGACTAATAAAGGTTTTCTTGAAAATTGTGTCCAGGAGACGGTGTCAGATGAGGAGGTGGACGCAGGATTTAGAGGCCTCTTCTCTAAACTCGCCGGAGATGTAAGTTTCTGTTTGTTTGTCGGATTCATACGTGATGATGACGTGCACGCCGCCGAGCTCCAACAGCTGAGATCAGGTCTAAGACGAGACAGAACCTCAGAGTCGATCAGGATCCTCGTGGACCACTTCCATCAGAGGACAAGTACGTGGGACTACAAGTCCCATCAGGCCAGGGAACGAGTCAGGATCCACCAGGAGGATCAGATGGAGATCTAGTAATAATTCCCTGACGACCAATCAGAGCAGATCCCTGTTCGATCTATTTTCAGTTGAAGAATTCCATAATTAAATATGTTCACCGTGCACAGCATCACGTGCACAGAGTCATGCTACATGCTAAGAGCTAACATAAGTTACATGCTAACAACCAACATAGGACAGAACAGCAGGATTAATATACAGATGAATCGATCAATTAATATAAAATCAACATGGGAAACAAGTTGTAGTGAAAACAACAGTTTATTAGTGTTTCATTCTAAACTTTACTAAAAATAAAATGACTAAATAAAATAAATGAAATCATAATGTGGTTAAATAAGCCTGACAACATGAGCAGGTTTTTAAACTGGTGTTGTGTTCTCAGGACATGGAGATTTCTGCAGTGGAGCTGAAGACCATCATGAACAAGATTGTCGGCAAACGTGAGTTTATGTGAAGCTCAGTTAAATTAACTTGAGTGCCCTCTGCAGGTGGGAACTAAAATCAGGTTTTTACCTTGTTAACGGTAACATCAGCTAAGTGACACTAGGAGGCCCCGCCTCTGAGCTGAGGTCAACCAATCACAGTCTCAAAAACAGCCAATCATGAAACCTCCAGCTCAGAGTTTGAATTACCACAACTGCTGATGCTATGTCAGCTGGTTGAGCGGTTGACCAATTACAACAGAGTGGTCCAGCTGGGCTTTATCAGGAGGGGGGTCTTAAAGAGACAGGAGCTAAAACCAAGAGTTTCAGACAGAGGCTGAAGAGAGGAGCTGCAGCGATGGACAGTCTGAGGAAAGTGATTCTGAACTTTAGAGAATGAAAACATTTCAACACTAATTAAAATCATCAACCTTAAAATGAGAATAACACGTCTCCTTTACACTGGGTCTTAAACTTCCTGTTTCCAACAGGAACTGACATCAAAACTGACGGCTTCAGTATGGAGACGTGCAGGGTGATGGTCAACCTGATGGACGTATCCTTTAAGATTAAAACTCACAAGAATGGGTGACCTTGTTCAGGTGAACGTACCTGTCTGCAGCTGGTACCTGTATGACATCACACATCCTCTGTGGATGTGAATATATCTGTGTGATCTTTAACCAAGCAGCAGGACAGCGGGAACGGGAAGCTCGGTCTCGGAGAGTTCGCCACACTGTGGAAGAAGGTTCAGAGATACCTGGTGAGACGTCACCTCTCCCCAGTAAAGTCCAACATGTCTGACTTCACCTGCTGGTGTTTAACGTCTGTGTCTTCATGTGTCTCTAGTCCATTTACAAGAAGAACGACTCTGACAACTCTGGGACAATGAGCACTCCAGAGATGAGAGTCGCCTTCAAAGACGCAGGTCAGTTGTTATGTCTCAGCACTGGCGACACCTAGTGGCCGAGGCTTTATATATCTTTTTGTTCATCCATCTGACTGATTCTTGTGAACATGATATGTCCAAATGCAGTGAGGGAATTTCTTCAAATTGGTACAAATGTTCAGTTTGACCCACAGATTAACAGATTAGGTTTCAGAGGTCAAAGGTCAGAGTGACCTCATATTATTACAACAAAAGATTTTGATTCAGGATTTAAGACTCAGTATTACAGACTCAGGACTCAGACTCAGACGGTCTCAGGTGAATCAGGATGAATATGAACTTCTGATGTTCGGTCAGAATCTCTTAGCTTCAGAGAAACAGTTCAACCTGAATTGTGATGATTTCTTCTGACTCACGTCTCAAACCTCCTCCTGTTTAAACTGTGGTGAATCATCGCTCGCAGGAAACTCTCAAGTGAAGCGTTTCCTGCTAACTAACATCTTCTACTCCTCTTCTTCTTCTCTTCGTGTTCTCACAACTAAAATAATGTTGTTTGTGTTTCCTCTGCTGCTGCTGGACTCTCCACATGTCACTGTCGGTAAACTGATGATGATGGTTTGTTACGTTACGTCCTGTAGAGTAACAGCTGCATTAGCATTAGCAGTCTTAGCATTAGAAGTGTGTCGTAGAAAACATTCAGATCTTTGTCATACTCAGAATGAACTTTAAAAGTTTTTTTTAAATGTATATGTAATCGTGAGAAGCTTTTTTAATGTTTAGTATTGTTTTTGTAACATAAATATAATTAGATTTTTTTTGTTTGTTTGAGAAGTGTTTCCTCGTTGAAATACTCAGCAGCGATAAACTGAAACATCGTTTGCTGTTAATCAGTGAAAGAACCACATCAAACAATTCAATAAAATGTGTTTGTTTTGTGACAATATATTATATGTATATCTAATCCTGCTAAATGCTAACTAGCCTAGCTGAGCAGAATAGCAGTGGTTGGGTGCATATTCTCCGTTCTGCTACGCTAACTCAGTCGGTCTTCCTCCAGGTTTCTCCCTCAATAACACCATCTACCAGCAGCTGGTGGCTCGATACTCCGACCCCGACATGACCATCGACTTCGACAACTTTGTGGGATGTCTGATGAGGCTGGAGATGATGTTCAGTAAGTCAACACTGCATTTAGCTAGCAGAGCTACCGGAGGAGCGCTAACGGAACTGAGAAACCTTTTCTCCTTTAGATGTGAACGTTAACGTCAGATCTGAATTTGATCAGAAATACGTCAAACACACAGATTGCCCTCCGATCAGAAGAAGATAAAAACTAAACTGATCCTGCTAACTTACAAAAGATCTGAGCTTAAATAAATGAACACTTCTTCTAGTATTTTGTATTATAAACGTTTCCACGGAGACAAATCCCGTCCTTGGTTTTCAATCTTACTGATTGAAACAAATATTTAGCAGAAAAACCCGTCTACATGACTGTTTCCTCCCATGATGCATCTGTGTTTATATTTAGAGAACTTTAATAAAATAATCTGGTTTTAGTTTCATTTGATTCAACTTTAAAATTGTATATTGTTCTCATAGAGTTCATAAATCACATCAGAGAATTAAAGGCGGGATTTTCTTGTTATTAATGAATGAAATGAGCACAGGTCACCCGAGGAGGTTCGTTACCTGACGAACGTCTTCATGTACATGAAGCTGAAACATTAGAATCGTTTTAATGAACATGATGAAAAACAAGTTGACGTGTTTTAAAATGTGAGTTTATTTATAAGAAGAGGAGTGAGTCCAGTTTTAATGAAACAAACTGATTCATATGATATAATAATTTGATGTGCAGTAAAAACAAGACACTCGAGGCAGATTGTCTCTTTAGATCAATTGACCATTGAATAAAGTCCTGAATCTGATTTTAACACGTGTGATCCGTCTCCTGCAGATATCTTCAGGAAGCTCGACGCTCACAACAGCGGTTCCATCGAGCTCGACTTCAACCAGGTGAGAACGGACCCACTGGACCCTCCGGAGCCGGACCTGGTCTATAACTGTGTGTTCAGGTTCCATCCAGGTGTTGACGTGTCTGTGTGTGTGTGTCTGTTTACAGTGGATAAACTTCGCCATGATCTGAGCCGTGACTTCCTGTTCGCCCAGAGTCCCAGTGTTAACGCAGCACGCCATCTTCCTGTTTACAGACGCCGCTTCACTCCAAATCCTCATGTTTTATATAGCGCTTGTGTTTACTTATCTCTACACAACCTGACTGACAGCCGCTGTAAAGTCAATAAATATATTCACAAATACCTGTTGTTTCTGAAATTAAACATTTGGATGAATTCAAGTTGTCTCTGTGTTCAATTCAAGGATCTTTCAGCTTAACATGAAAACTGTTATAACTGATGATTAATCATATAAATGATCACAGGAATAAAAACCGAATTTACTGATTTTAACACGAATCACAAAAATATGCTAATATGTTACCTCTGAGCTGTAAATGTTCTTGGATCATTAAAATGCTCATTGCGCTAACATTAACGTGCTTGCTAAAGTTGATTTTAGATCAACATAACTGTTTAAGATGTTTTGTATTTGAGTTCGGTTGCTAAGGAGCTAACATTTGATAGCTAGAGAGTTTACATTAACTAGTTGACACTTGTTATTAGTTTCAGTGTTTCAAAGTGTCTGGTGAAGTGGAGATTATAGTTCTGTTAAAAACAAAGTAAAATTATTGATTGTAAATTTATAAGATTTAAGACCTGGTATAAATCCAGCAAGATTGTATCTGTGAGTCAGACATTGGTGGCTAACATGCAGCTATCAAGTTAACACTTCAGATTCAGATGCGTTTCATCTGAGGGGTCATGTTTAGCCTAGCTTAGCACAAAGACTGAAACCCAGGGGAACTGTTAGCCTAGCATCATCTTTACATGTTAGCCCACAAGCTATCCTGTGGTCAGCTGGGTTTATTTGACTAGTCGGAGCTAACTGGAGCTAGCTGCTAATATTTAGAGGTTTATCTAAACTACAGTAAATGTCGCTGTGATGAACAAACAATAGAACCTGTATCAGAAACACTCACACATCAGTGGTATCATCTACATCCAATAAAAGAATCCATCTTTGACAAACCTTTATCAGGTTTATCTGGTTGGTCCTCGTGACGTCACGCATCGATGAGACGTGTTTGCCTCTTTAACTCGCCCATGTTGTCACGGTGACGTAGCTCCACCCCTCACACTGGGCGGGGCTTGGTACTGCAGCAAAGCATCAACATCGAGCATCAGAAGCAAGCATCCACCCAGAATACTACAGCTACTGCAAGTATTACTCATCTGGTACTGCATCCGGACCGACACAGCACAGACAGAGTGAGCAGGTGATCTGGTCTGTTCTTCTCTTTCTGTTCTCTTCTGTTCTGTTCTCTTCTGTTCTGTTCTCTTCTGTTCTGTTCTGGTCTGTTCTGGTCTGGTCTGTTCTCTTCTGTTCTGGTCTGGTCTGTTCTGTTCTGTTCTGGTCTGTTCTGTTCTGGTCTGTTCTGTTCTGTTCTGTTCTCTTCTGTTCTGTTCTGGTCTCTTCTGTTCTGTTCTGTTCTGTTCTGGTCTGTTCTGGTCTGTTCTGTTCTGTTCTGGTCTGGTCTGGTCTGTTCTGGTCTGGTTTGGTCTGGTTTCTGGGGGGACCTGAACAAACCTGTGTTTACTGATTCTTGTGTTTTCAGTGACATGAGTGTGATCAGCTGTTTTCACTGTTCAGCACCTTCAGCAGCAAGTTAGCCGATGACGTCAGCATGTTTTTGCACCAATCAGAGAGCTCCTCTCTCTAAAGCTACAGACAAATAAAATCATCAGAGATCTGTTGTCATCGGTTGTTTAATCTGAATATAGTGAATCAGATTCAAGATTTGATAATGAAGCAGATTCAAATGATCTCACTGAGTTTTGAGTCAGTTCATCAGCGACGTGTGAACAAAGCTCGTGTGATGTTCCGAGATGAAGAGTCGTAGGTTTCTGTGGTGTCAGATCATATGACTCACCTCATGTCTGTCTCCTCACAGCTTCCTACGAGTCCATCACCCCGACACCAGGTAGCAACTTATTTATTCTCTGTGTAATCTGACCCAAATCCTCTGTAATGTGATGTAAACTAACTCCAATCTGATATAAATTGTCTATATCCAAAGAGTCAATAATCTGATCTGAACTGTTGAGATGTGTCAGTCTGGACTGGTGGACTGATAACAGGACTGAGACCTGTAATCGGATCTAATCCAGTTTGATCTGATTTAATCTGATTTGATCTGATCATCTTTTCTGACGTGTTGTGGCTCAGGATGTTTGGGGGCGTGTCCGGGCGGATCCAGAAGGAGCGTCAGAGGGCTGGAGGTCTTGGTTCAGTCCAGCAGGCGGTTCACTACATGAACCAGGACTTCCAGGTCCTGAGGGAGGACTGTGTGCAGAACGGTTCCCTGTTCCAGGACCCGATGTTCCCAGCAGAACCGTCCTCACTGGGCTTCAAGGAACTCGGACCATTCACCGCCAAGACCAGAGGGGTGGAGTGGAAGAGGCCAACGGTGAGAACCCCCTGTACTCACCTGTACTCACCTGTACTCAGCTGTACTCACCTGTACTCAGCTTTACTCAGCTGTACTCAGCTGTACTCAGCTGTACTCACCTGTACTCACCTGTACTCAGCTTTACTCACCTGTACTCAGCTTTACTCAGCTGTACTCACCTGTACTCAGCTTTACTCACCTGTACTCACCTGTACTCAGCTTTACTAACCTGTACTCACCTGTACTCAGCTTTACTAACCTGTACTATACCTGTACTCAGCTTTACTCACCTGTACTCACCTGTACTCAGCTTTACTCACCTGTACTCAGCTTTACTCAGCTGTACTCACCTGTACTCAGCTTTACTCACCTGTACTCACCTGTACTCAGCTTTACTAACCTGTACTCACCTGTACTCACCTGTACTCAGCTTTACTAACCTGTACTAACCTGTACTCAGCTTTACTCACCTGTACTCAGCTGTACTCACCTGTACTCACCTGTACTCAGCTTTACTCAGCTTTACTCACCTGTACTCAGCTGTACTCACCTGTACTCAGCTTTACTCACCTGTACTCAGCTTTACTCACCTGTACTCACCTGTACTCAGCTTTACTCACCTGTACTCACCTGTACTCACCTGTACTCAGCTTTACTCACCTGTACTCAGCTGTACTCGCCTGTACTCAGCTTTACTCACCTGTACCCTTCACCTTACTATCTCGTCACCTTTGAGGAGTGATGTCATACAGATGGAGATTGTGATTGGCTGTTTCAGGAGCTGACAGAGGAGCCTCAGTTCATTGTGGGCGGTGCCACTAGGACGGACATCTGTCAGGGAGCTCTGGGTGAGTCAGCGGGTGAGGGGGGGTGTTATTCCTAATATTTATTTTTCTAAGAACTGTTCTCACAGTTGTTAAAGAAAAACCTCGGAGACTGGTTCGTCAAGTCTGAGGCAGCTAAACACTTTCTGTTTGTTGCTTCGTATTTGCTTTTTTCTGGCGTTGATGTGTTTTTGTCACACGAGAGAAGAGAAGGTCCACGTCCTGTCAATCACACGACACAAACACTGAGTTGACTGAAGCCACAGCGTCGTGAAGACGAACGTGAAGTGAACCTGTGTTTGTGAACATTACTCTGCAAACAGCAGAAGCATCATGTTGGTTCCGTCTGATTTCATCAGACTCATCATCTGTCGACATCTTTTATTTATGAACAAAACAATTACTGCAGCTTCAGCGGCTGGAAGTTACCAGAAGCTCCTGAAGGCAGCACTCAGCCTCTGACCTTGGATTGGTCCAGTTATTGATCAGTGAACGGACGTCTGCTCCATTATCAGGAAACATTAGCAGCCTAATGCTAAAGGCTCTAATGTTGTTGTTGATGTTAGCCCTAGCTTAGCATTAGTGTGTCCCCACAGACCATCAGGGTTATAATGGAGTGGGCTAATGTTCAGACTTTTACTGTAACTCTGTCAGAACATCTTCATCATCTTCATCTTCACTGATGGGAGGATGTGAACAGAGCATTACATTTCTGAACATTAGCCGACTCCATTATAACCCTGATGGTCTGTGGGGACACACTAATGCTAAGCTAAATGCTAATAATGTGTCAGTGCTGTCTGAGAAACAGAATCAGCTCAGAAACCTTTCGAACTTAAACTGTTTCTGCAAATTCTTCTTTGTTCAGTTTATTGGCGTCAAGCTTCTTCTTCTTCTTCTTCTTCTTCTTCTTCTTCTTCTTCTTCTTCTTCTTCATCTTCTTCTTCTTCTTCTTCTTCTTCATCTTCTTCTTCTTCAACCAGTAACTTTCCAAGAGTCTGCTGCACTTTTAAAATCAGTTTATAAATGTCAGAGTTTAAAGGTCAGAGGTCATCTGATTTTTGTTTGTGTGTCTGTGGTTATGTTGTGTGTGAAGGTGTGAATTGTGTGTCTGTGGTTGTGTTACAGGAGACTGTGAATTGTGTGTCTGTGGTTGTGTTACAGCAGACTGTGAAGGTGTGAATTGTGTGTCTGTGGTTGTGTTACAGCAGACTGTGAAGGTGTGAATTGTGTGTCTGTGGTTGTGTTACAGGAGACTGTGAAGGTGTGAATTGTGTGTCTGTGGTTGTGTTACAGGAGACTGTTGGCTGCTCGCTGCCATTGGTTCTCTGACTTTGAACCAACGTCTGCTGCACCGCGTCGTTCCTCATGGTCAGAACTTCAACCAACAATACGCCGGCATCTTCCACTTCCAGGTGAGACTCCACCCACTCCCCTATGTCAGCCAATCAGAGCCCCCCCTCAGAATAAACACAATATATCTACAATTTACCGTCATTGCGATATCAACGTGCGTGATATACGTTTCTCAAAAGAGTGCTTGAACTGCCGGTGTTTCATGTGCACTCACGCTCTGCTTGTCAATTTATTTGGCCAATCAGATGTAAACTAAAGATATTCAGATCATTGTCCAGAGTTTTTACTGCATAGAGAAACCGTGAGCCGCCTCCGACTCCTGAGTGGAAACTGCTTGTTATCACATTTGTCCCAGGACAAAGTGATAGTTAGTGGTTAGTTTTGAGATTCACATAATCAAACATTTCCCTGTTGTCCACTTGTCCACAGGTCGGTCTGTTTGTCAGGTGAATCAGTTGCTGTGGTAACAAACGTCAACTTTGTTGCCCTACAGACAATTGAATGACTATTTCAAAATAGAAGACTTCGGAACAGTCTAATCTGATCAGCTGGATTTAACCCCTCGTTTCTCTCTGCTGTGTAGTTCTGGCAGTTCGGGGAGTGGGTGGACGTGGTGATCGATGATCGTCTGCCGGTCAAAGACGGCGAGCTGATGTTCGTCCACTCGGCCGAAGGCAGCGAGTTCTGGAGCGCTCTGCTGGAGAAGGCCTACGCCAAGTGAGACATTCAGTCACATGACAGCTGCAGTCACCGGCTACTCAGTTTACAGATTATTCATCTTTCATACTCCTTTAATTGTAATGGAGTATTTTCATCATGATGCTCTGGATGTTTCTTGTGTCTTGAGGTTGAGCGGCTCGTATGAGGCCTTGTCTGGCGGCAGCACCACCGAAGGCTTTGAGGATTTTACAGGCGGCGTGGCAGAGATGTACGATCTGAAGAATGCTCCCGGAGATCTTCATCGTATCATCATCAAAGCTCTGGAGAGAGGGTCCCTGCTGGGCTGCTCCATCGATGTCAGTAACAAATTAGTTAACATGTTACACACGTGACCGACCATCAGAGAGGTTAACATGTTACACACATAATCAACCATCTAACCGTGTCCTCTGTCCTCAGATCACCAGCGCCTTCGACATGGAGTCTGTGACCTTTAAGAAGCTGGTCAAAGGCCACGCCTACTCTGTGACTGGACTCAGACAGGTGAGCCGGCCGTTACAGTCTGGCACCGACTTTAACGGTGGACGCATCACATCTTTGACCCTTTAGTCCGTCCTCTGTCCAGGTGGAGCACCGCGGGCAGCAGGAGCGTCTGATCCGGATCAGAAACCCCTGGGGTCAGGTGGAGTGGACCGGCGCCTGGAGCGACAGGTCGGTGCTTCATTTAGATTCTTTATGAGCGAGATCAGAACAAACACAGGAAGTGACTGAGTGTCGTTGTGTCAGCTCCTCAGAGTGGAACGCCATCGACTCAGCAGAGAAGGACGACATGCTCTGTAAGATGGAGGACGGAGAGTTCTGGTAGGTTGGTGCGGTGAGGATGAGTGTGATTGGTTTACAGGATGGAGACGTGAAACGTGTTGGTGTGTCAGGATGTCTTTCCAGGAGTTCCTGCGTCAGTTCTCCAGGTTGGAGATCTGTAATCTGACACCGGACGCTCTCAGTCAGGACTCCACCAGCTTCTGGACCACTGTGACGTTTGAAGGGGGCTGGAGGAGGGGGAGCACCGCCGGCGGCTGCAGGAACCATCCCAGTGAGGAGAGGATTAGTTAGGACTATGTTGAACATTATGATTACTACATGTCCCACAATGCAACTGACTGCTGCTGCTGCATCTCTGCAGACACGTTCTGGATCAACCCTCAGTATAAGATCTCCCTGCTGGAGGAGGATGACGACCCTGATGATGAAGAGGCCACCTGCAGCTTCCTGGTGGCTCTGATGCAGAAAGATCGCCGCCGCTACCGCAGCCACGGACAGGACATGCACACCATCGGCTTCGCTATCTACGAGGTCAGAGGTCATAAAGACGTGACGTTATGATATCACAACAATCTCTGTTGCTGTCTTGGTTAGGACTTAGGGGGTCGGGTACAGGGTATAGGTTCTGGTGTGGGTGTTAGGATATAGGATATAGTGTGTAGGATGTTGGATGAAGGGTCATGGCGGGTGTGATCATGTGACGACTTCTCTTCTCTGTGTCTCGTTTCGTTCACAGATTCCTGACGAGGTGAGTACGACGACATCTGCTCACGAACAAACATCCCCTTTGTTTACTCTGAGCTCAGCGATGCTAACGTCCGTCTGTCCGTCAGTTACAAGGTCATCCCAGTGTCCACATGAAGAAGGAGTTCTTCCTGCGTCACTCGTCCTGCGCTCGCTCCGAGTCCTTCATCAACCTGAGAGAGGTGAGCAACAGGCTCCGCCTCCCGCCAGGCGAGTACCTGATTGTCCCGTCGACCTTTGAACCCTCAAAGGAAGCGGACTTCGTCCTGAGGGTGTTCACTGAGAAACAGTGCGAGACCAGGTGAGTGAGTGGGAAACCAATAATCAGGTTATTGATCCAGTGATTGAACAGTGAATCAGTGAGTGAATCTGTGCAGGGAGATGGACGACGACGTGGAGGGAACCTTCGACACGGAGGTACAACTTCATTTAAACTCACATTTTTAAACATTTACTTTGGTCCTGTGCATGAAAGAATCCTGTTGATCAAAGAAATCTGTATTTATACAGAACCAGGGTCACAGAGACAATGACAAAAGTAAATGGACACAATCATTCAACTGTCGTCCCTTTGTATTTATTATCATTATTAATAAGCTGTCGAGGACCAGCAGGCAAAGTGGACAGTTGTCCAGGGGCCCAATGCCTCAGGGGCCCAGAGGCTCAGGGGCCTGAGATGTAATAACTCTGATCTTATTAAATAACTTCATTATAAAATATAAACACATCTTCTAACATCTTCACATGATGTGAAGCTGCTGCATCTGTAGAACTTTAGAATTATTGTGTGAACGTCTCCTTGCTTGTGTCACGACGACCTTTGACCTTGTGGTCACTGCAGGAGGAAATATCAGAGAGCGACATCGATGATTCCTTCAGGTCGATGTTCACTCAGCTGTCAGGAGACGTGAGTTCATCTGAAGCTTCACTCGTTCTTAACGTTCTGCTGAGTCATGTTCTCTCACAGTTTGTTGGAGCTGAGTCATCAGAAGTCTTTTCTCTCCTCAGGACCTGGAGATCTCCGTCCGAGAACTCCGAACCATCCTGAACCGAGTCGTCTCCAAACGTGAGTTCTGATCGTTCTTGTTCTTGTGTGTGAAACAGAGAGTGAGTTCTTCTTCTGTGGTTGTTCTATCTGCAGACAGAGACCTGCAGACGGATGGTTTCAGTATGGAGTCCTGCAGAGCCATGGTCGGCCTCATGGACGTATCCTCACTGTGAAGAACCTGTAGGTTCTTTCCTCTGGTTCCTCTGAACGTTCTCAGTAGAACCTTTGAACCTTGAACGTTCTCGTCTTTTTGACCTTAACCTGACGTCAGAAAGACGGCAGCGCTCGCCTTGGGCTGCTCGAGTTTCAGATTCTCTGGAACAAGATCAGGAAGTGGCTGGTGAGCAATTTGCTTTTCATAATAAAAGTCTTTAGTTTCAGCCTTCAGGGTGAAAAATACCACACTGTAAAAGGATACTTAAAGTATCAAAAGTAAAAGTACTAAGTCACATTATGAAGTTACATTACATCATCACATGTGATTATCATGAGAATCATATGACATCACGTGTGGTTACATGGATCACATGTGAACACGTGTACAGGAAGTAACAAAGCTCATGTACACATCTACAGTGTTGAGGTACTTTTACTACTGAAGTAGTTTTACTTTCTTCGTCTACTCGTCCACATGAATAAAAAAGATGGGTGTTTATCACCTGTTTGATTTTAATCTGATGATATAAATGGAAGTTTCAGCTTCGACAAATGAAAATCAGTTTTGTTTTCCTGATTTAAGTCGTTTTAACAGTGACATTTGAACAGGACGTGTGACCTTTGACCTCTGCAGGTAATCTTCCGAGAGTTTGATCTGGATAAATCCGGATGTATGAGTTCCTACGAGATGCGCCTGGCTCTGGAAAATGGAGGTAGATCGTCTCGTTCCTGAACACGATGACTCGGCGTGTTGTGTTCGAGTCCACTCACCTGTGACGTCCTCTGTCCTCAGGGTTCAAACTCAACAACAAGCTGTACCAGATGCTGGTCGCTCGATACGCCGACAACGAAGTCATCGACTTCGACAACTTCACCTGCTGCCTGGTCAAGCTGGAGGCCATGTTCAGTACGCACACGACTGAGCTCACTGATTGCATCCGATTCATATTACACATTCAAACCAGTTTGACTTCAGATTAAATTTAAATATTAATTACAAATCATGTTTTATTGACACTGAACTGAGAAAAACTTTGTTTGTTTTCAGAAACTTTCCAGGAGCTGAACAAAGACGGAACAGGACAAGTCGAAGTCAACGTCATTGAGGTGAAAGAAAACAGATTCAGAAACCAGAGCAGAATTAAAACCAGATTCAGAACCAGATTCAGACTGCGTGTGACGTGTAAACTCTTCTATCTCCTCAGTGGCTGCTGTTGACCATGTGTGGATGAAACTACTTCCTGCTGCCGAACTTCAAAGTGCCTCCGACAGGAAGAACAACTCAAAAGCAACGACAAACAGTACTGCTGTAGTACTGTAGTACCACTGTAGTACTACATATTCACAGTACTGAAGCATAATCACTGTTAACTCCCAGCTGCTGCATTTACTCTCAGATAGAGGGCGCTACAGCCCCGACAACATGGCCTCTGCATTTATATATTCATTTATCGACTGATATGACAGAAGTGCCATCTTCCACTGCTCCCCCTGCAGGGGAGGAGGACTGAGCAGGAAGCGCAGCCTGTAAGTCAGAGCTCAGGGTTTTAATATTTATTTACAGGTCAGTGAAAGCCTCATGAGGAGGAGGCGTTCAGCTTAGATAGATGATAGATGTACTTTATTTATCCCAATTTGGGAAATGATTGTGTCACAGCAGCATGTAACGGGCTTTGCACATGGAACAAAAGACTAAATACAAAAGAGACAAGTGCAGAATTGCAGTAGTTTGAAAAGTAAAGTTAGGAACATGACTGCAATGATTTCACCTCAAACAAACTCTGATGACACGTCAGCTTCATGTTTTCAATTATTAAAGTAAAAGAACGGAATAGAAGAGTTGTCTGTGATTAACTGGACTGTACACACACACCTGCATCATGTGGAACACACACACACACACACACACCTGCATCATGTGGAACACACACACACACACACACACACACACCTGCATCATGTGGAACACACACACCTGCATCATGTGGAACACACACACACACACCTGCATCATGTGGAACACACACACCTGCATCATGTGGAACACACACACACCTGGATCATGTGACACACCGTCATCATGTGGAACACACACACCTGCATCATGTGACACACACACACCTGGATCATGTGACACACACACACCTGCATCATGTGACACACACACCTGCATCATGTGACACACACACACACCTGCATCATGTGGAACACACACACCTGCATCATGTGGAACACACACACACACCTGGATCATGTGACACACACACACCTGCATCATGTGGAACACACACACACACACCCTGCATCATGTGACACACACACCTGCATCATGTGGAACACACACACACCTGCATCATGTGGAAACACACACACACCTGGATCATGTGACACACACACACCTGCATCATGTGACACACACACACACACACACACCTGCATCATGTGACACACACACACACCTGCATCATGTGACACACACGTGACGATGTGTCTATAAAAAACATCTCGTTTCCTAAAGTGAAGAAATAAACATTGCTATTTGCGGCGTCACGTGATTAAAGGAGGGAAACAGCTGATCGGAACATGTTTCACTTTAATAACACAAACTCCACACGGATCAATAATCATCCGAGTCACTGATCAGACCACGTGACGGGACGTCAGTTCGGGTTCAGTCTCTCCAGGGACCCGGACCCCCTCAGTCCCGGTTCTCCCGTCCCTCCAGCGGGCCCAGCAGAACGGCCTGGGCCTCCAGCAGCGTCGTGTCGGTCTGAGCTCCGAGGAAACGGGCCGTGAGCTCCAGGTCCTGCAGCCGCAGACGGACTCTGCTGCCCCGCTGCAGCTTCTCTCCTCCGTCCGCCGGCCGCCGACACACGCAGTGGAACTTCCCCCCGAAGTCGATGTACAGGTCGTCCTGGACCACGTGGAAGATCCTCCCGACCACCGCTCGGTCCTTGGCCGGTCCCATCTGGACCAGCGGGGACCGGCGGAGCAGCGAGGCGAAGCTTTCGTCCTGACCGGAGGAGGAGCCTCTGAGTCCGGCCGCTGAGTTCCCCGCCTCCCGGCGGATCTCCGTTTGGAGGTCGAAGGCGGCAGCGAAGCCGGACCTGGGTGTGTCCGCGGCGGGCGGGTCGCTGCCGGAAGTCCCGCTGGAGTCTGAGCTGAAGTAACTTCTGAAGAACCAGCGGGAGGAGAACCGGAGTCTGGACCGACACCGGGACATCACCGCCGCCGCCATGTTGTCCCTCAGCTGCGCGAGCCGGAAGCCTATTCAACTTCCGGTCACGGAAACTAGCAGCGCGCCCCCTGGCGGCTCATTTTATTTTATGCTGAGACAAAGAAAGGAGGATTAATAAAAAACATTATTAACCCTTTGATACACAAGCTATGCAAACCCCATCTAATGCACAACATGGGTCAAAAGCCCGTATTCATCTCCTGTGTTATTTCATCACGACTCGGTGTTTCTCTGCTATATTATTTTATAGCTTCTTCTTCCTTCTTCATGAATTCCAATGGATTCCAAGACTCACCCCCACTCCAGCTTGATCCTGTAGAGTCTAAGACCTAGACTCTAGTTCCTCAGCCTCAGAGATTTCAGACTCAGAATCCAGACCAAGAACTGGCTCCTCCTCTTCCTCATCCTGTTCTTCATCCAGCATCTTCATGAGCACCAGTAAGTCTGAAATGACTGGGACCAGCCAGACTAACACTGGATAAAGAAAATCAAAAGCACATTTTCAAATGCATATCAGTCTATTAAGTATAAACTGTTATATGTCGAGTTTTATTTTGTTGATCTAGCTATGGTTAGCTAGCCAGAAAAGAAGCTAGCTAGCTAACAGCTAGTTAGTATTGTACATATTTCTCTTTCTCTCCAGTAACGGATGTAAAATAAGACCCACATGCATCAGCTGTGTGAAATGAATGTCAGGTGATCTGTAGTGAATTCATACTGCGCTGGTCATTTTCACCCATGGTGTAAGGAAAAAGGAAAATGACTTGTGTTAATCAAAAACAAGATATTTAATAAATACTTTTATTTCAAACATATAGCAAAGAAACACTCATGCATGAAAAAACACAGGAAATGAATCAGAAGAGCAGTGACACAAAAATGACTTTTATTCAAAAAAGTAACAAAGGAAAAATGTAAGTAAGGATTTGTGATGATAAAAAACAAGTTAATTGGGGAATACCTGAAATACTGAATGATGAACTTCAATCACTGTAAAGATATAGAAAATAAAACCTGAGCCGGGTCACTTTGGACCCATGTTGTTCATCAAAGGGTTAATTTAACTAAGAGTTTTTTAATAAAAACAAATCAGATGTTTTACATTTTTATAAAGAAAAGTGAATCATGTGTTTACAGATCTAACAGAATTTAGATGTGTTTTCAAATCAGATTAAAACGTTAAAGTTAAAGCGTCACAATCAATGACACCTTTCGACCAGCAGGTGGCACCGTGGTCACGCAACAACATGATCAGGCGCACGGCGGAAGTGACGAACAGGACGTCGCCGGCCAATGAGAAGTGCGCAGGGGGAGTGGACGGAGGCGACGACTGGGCTGTGAATGGTCAGGATATGGCAGAGGGAAGTGACGTATCAGGAAGTGAGAGGGGATATTTGGCACCGCAGACCAAAGGTCCAAACGTCGACGAAAACGTAAAAAGTGATGTAACGAAATCGTCAGTGAAAGGGGAAGCGATCGGATAATAGTGTAACAGAAACAGCAAGAAGAATATAAAGTTATTATCAAACTGTCTCAAGAGGGAGAGAAAGACATAAAGAAATAGACATAATCTTCTAAACAACTATTTAAGAGAAACAGGACTTAAGGAAATAATTTAATTTTAGGTTCCTTTTGTTTGTTTCTATTTTTATTTAGTTATTTTTGTTTGTTTACTGACAATCTACTGATCCACACTCCAGTCCAGAAGGTGGCGGTACTGCACCTATAAGCTGGTGTGCCAACCGCCAATAAACACTACTACAAGAAGAAGAAGACGAAGAAGAGACGAACAGGAAGTGCCGTGTTGTTACCTGTAGGGAGAAGATGGAGGTGTGTGTGCACGCGCCGCGGCTCCGCTGTAACGCGCAGTTTCCGGTCGGTTCTGTGGTGAAAGATGTTCTGACCCGGTTCGTCCAGCAGCAGGTGAGTGACGTCACGGACAACCTCGAACACACGCGCAGGCCGGAAGCGACGAGAGTCACCGTTAGCCCACATGCTAACGTTAGCTAACAACACTGACCGGAAACGGTTCTTCAAACGTTTCATAACATTTAAAAAGGTTTAAACGGTTTATTGAACGGTTCAAACCTCGTGACACCAAAGGACGGTGACACCGTGGTCATGTGATTCCTCCTGCGGGATTCGAACATCTGTCATCTCCGTATTTTCCTTTGTTTTAAAGGAAGTTACTGGATCACGTGAGCTCCGCTGGTCCAGAGAATCCAGACATACTTCAGTGTTTAGACTCGAGTTACTTATTGTTTGAATAAACTTACTACTTGTTCCCTAGTTAAGAAAAGAACAAGATCAACATGATAACTCAGTTTACACAATGTCACTAACACTGTCAATCTTATTTATCCCATTTATTTCACAACATGCAAGTACTTGTACTTTAGTATTTCCACTTTAAGCTACTTCTTACTTCTGATACAGAAACAATTATTGCATTTGATTCTTTTTTTTAAATGTCTGAGTTGTTAAAAGCTTTTTCATTTAAAGTTCTCAAATGTTTAAGTGATCCAGTAACTCATCACATTTCAAATAGAGAAACTCTATTTCTAATGTTTATAAAACTGTGTATAAAGTATTTAACTGTAGCTTCACCTGCTGCTTTCACAGCTGCTTCAGTATAAAGGATCTAATGATGTCATAGAGTTTAATAAAATAATCTGTCAAACGAGTACTTTCACTTTAAAGCTTGAACTACAGTTCTCTCCTGTATCTGAAGGTGTCAAGTGAAGTTACATTTAAATATTTCAGCTGCGAAACTTCAGCAAAACTGTTCAAAAACGTTTTGAGTGAGAATGTGCCACTGAAAATGTTGATCATGTGACCAGTTGCATAAACTGGATCAGTGTAAACAGGAAGTAGCTTGTCTACTCTGCAGTTGGTTGCTTAGTAACATAAAATACTATGAACGAGGAAAAGTGATGGAGCAGTTTTCACACATGTAGAGAACGTGTGACGGCTCCAGACTCCGGAGTTGGTTTTTCCACATTTCAACAACGCACCAGGAGATTCTCCAGATTCTCTGAAACAGCCAAACTGCAGTAAAATGTTGTTTTATCACAGCGGTGACAAATTATCCATATCGTCACAACCCTCGTTAAACAACTGGACACGAAGCTGCAGTCAATGCAACTGTTTGTGTGTGTGTGTGTGTGTGTGTGTGTGTGTTTGTGTGTGTGTAGTTTGGATCCCCTGAGGATTTCTACGTCATCAGAAACGGTCGAGTGTCAGATGTGGAGGATCCATTGCAACATGGAGCCATCTATCACCTGCAGCCCCGCCTGTGTGGAGGGAAGGGAGGTCAGTCCAGGAAATACACACATCCAGCTGTTGATCAGCTGTCTAGACAAATACTAAGGAGCTCACTTGTGTGTTTCAGGTTTCGGCTCGATGCTGCGAGCTCTCGGCGCTCAGATCGAAAAGACGACAAACCGCGAAGCCTGCAGAGATCTGAGCGGACGACGTCTCCGAGACGTGAACCACGAGAAAGAGTGAGTCACGGCAGATACGACATGTGTTGGAATGACTCTTGTTCTGTGATGGATGTTGACGCTGTTCTTCTTCTGTGGTGGCTCCAGGATGGCGGAGTGGCTGAAGAAGCAGGCGGAGCGTGAGGCAGAGAAGGAGCAGCGTCGGCTGGACCGTCTGCAGAGGAAATTGTCTGAACCCAAACATCAGTTCACTGATCCAGAATATCAGCAGCAGTGTCATGACCTGTCGGAGCGACTGGAGGACTCCGTGCTCCTAGGTGAGGGGGGGGGGAGTTAGAGGTGATAACGTTCAGACGAGTCGTTTGCGTTGTTTGACACGTGAACCTCAAACATATCACTCGTCTTCACTGTCGACGTCTGTAGCTACAATTTACTGATGGTCCAAGGTTGTACAGAGTTTAGAGACATGAAGCATTTGAAGATTCTCCAGGAAATGACATCACAGGCAGTAAAAATACCAACGTAAACACTGGAGGAACATTTCTACTGCAGAGGTCAAAGGTCAAAGAGAAACAGTGAAATCCAACATCCCCGTGACGTCATGTGACCTGAACGTGTCTGTGTCTCAGGTCTCCAGGCGTCGTCCAGCGGACACGTGAAGGTGGAAGACGTCTCTGCCACAAAGAGATCAAACTCTGATCAGAGCGAGCAGCCGCAGAAGAAGAAGAAGAAGAAGAAGATGGCTTCGGCGTGTTTCTGGTGAGATTTTATTCACGGGGAGGAGCCTGAACAACAGGAAATAGATTTTAACTTCTGTGGTTTTTTGCTGTCGCTCAGTGTTTTTTAATCTGTCGTCATGGTTACAGGACGGGTGTGGGGGAGCTGGACGAGCTGCTGAGCTCGGAGGACGAAGACGATGATGATGAGGCGTCGTCCTCCTCCAGCTGTGGAGCCGTTACCACGACGATGCAGAGAGAGGGGGTGGAGCCTGAGCAGAGCAGCAGGTAGAGATCAGATCAGGAACACGTCAGATTTTTTATTTTAAACGATTTCTGATGAAAAGATTTTTTTTTTATAGCTCGTCCTCCACCTCATCCTCCGCTCGCCAAACCATTAGAGCCTCAAAGAACCAGGAACCGCCAGAGACCAGAGCCCAAGAGAACCAGGAACCGCCAGAGACCAGAGCCTCAGAGAACCAGGAACCGCCAGAGACCAGAGCTCAAGAGAACCAGGAACCGCCAGAGACCAGAGCCTCAAAGAACCAGGAACCGCCAGAGACCAGAGCCCAAGAGAACCAGGAACCGCCAGAGACCAGAGCTCAAGAGAACCAGGAACCGCCAGAGACCAGAGCCTCAAAGAACCAGGAACCGCCAGAGACCAGAGCCCAAGAGAACCAGGAACCGCCAGAGACCAGAGCTTCAGAGAACCAGGAACCGTCAGAGACCAGAGCCCAAGAGAACCAGGAACCGCCAGAGACCAGAGCCCAAGAGAACCAGGAACCGCCAGAGACCAGAGCTCAAGAGAACCAGGTACCGCCAGAGACCAGAGCCCAAGAGAACCAGGAACCGCCAGAGACCAGAGCTCAAGAGAACCAGGAACCGTCAGAGACCAGAGCCTCAGAGAACCAGGAACCGCCAGAGACCAGAGCTCAAGAGAACCAGGAACCGCCAGAGACCAGAGCCCAAGAGAACCAGGAACCTCAGCAACAGGTCAGTGATTTGTCTTCTCTCCACACCGATGACACCTAGTGGCCGAAGGCTTTGTTTTCAGGTTCCCCGTCGTCACACACGATGTCACGAGCTCCTTGAGGGAATTTGTTTTATTTGGTTCAAACACGCCACTGATTAGATTTCAGAGGTCAAAGGTCACAGTGATCTCATGAGTCAGGAAAACATGTCGACTGATCTGATTGGTTGATTCTCGTTTTAATGTCTTGTGATGTCATGAGATCTGGAGGTCATGTGACGCTGACATTCACATTCATCATTAGTTTATTTTATATAATTCTTCCTCGTGTTGTCGTTAATAAACACTGAGCTCAGTTTGATTTGAATTAAATACTTTTTATTTAATTTAACAAACACTTCATATGCCCCCACAGCGGCAGTCTCTGGATCTGTCATCGGTGTCGTCCGTCGATCAGCTGGAGTCTCTGGGTCTGGACGTCCTGAAGGAGGAACTAATGTCTCGGGGGTTAAAGTGTGGGGGGGCACTGTCGGAGCGCGCCGCCCGACTCTTCTGCGTCAGGGGGCTGACTCCAGATCAGATCGACCCGGCATTACTCACCAAACCCGGAAAGAGGAGGAGGAAGTGAAGAGGTCGAACAGACGCTCGTCTCCACGTTAAGTGAAAAGTTCAGTTTTTAATGTGTGAATGTTTCCGACAGGAAGTTCTGGAGAGAAACAGGAAGTGACCTGTGAGTTCGGTCACATGATGTAACTCCAGGTTTTCATTTCTTTCTTTTATTTCAGTTTTTTTCTCCTTTGATTCGTCAAAATAAAGGTCTTGTTTTTTCTCACCTCGTCTCTGATTGGCTGTTTCTCATGATGTCATGTTGCATCACACAAACCTTCTCATACCGAGGTCACATTTTTATTGAGATCAATAATCAGTCAATATCTGTCAGTGATCCGTTTGATGAACTCGTCCTCGCAGCAGAAGATGAGGCGTCGTTAGAAGCCGGGGTTCCAGGAAGTGACCTGCGGCGAGGCCACGTTCTCAAAACACACGATGACATCACCGGGTATGAATTCCACTGTGTCCCCAGCTGACACGCCGCACTCCATCCCCGTCTTCACCGTCTGAACGTCGTCCTTATGGTGCCGCAACGCCAAGAGAGAGCCTGCAGGAGGAGCATGAGAACGCCAGGCGTGTTGTTTGGAGTCCTCAGTTTAAATTGATATAGAACTAGAACTCACTCAGTAGAACTTAGACCTTCAACAGTCTCTTGATAGAACCACATTTAAATCTACAAATCACACACACTCATCTCAGAATGAAAGTGACGAGAAGCTGGTCCACGCCTCACTCACCCTCCCACACGGTGTCTCGACCCCGGATCAGTCTGAACGTGTGTCGACGGTCCAGCTGACCTTTCTGAACCCGACATCCCGCCACAGGAACCTTCTTCTTCCCCACAGAGACCTCGAACATGGCGAGGACCGACGCCTCACCTGGAGGAGGGGGCGGGGGGGAAAACAGTTTCCCTTTAGATTTATCATATGAACACAGAGGATGCTGGGTAACAGCGTTTAAAGAAGGGAGGTTAAAAAAATGTAAACATGTGCGTCACTACCGCCACCTGGTGGCAATGAAGCACCATGACATTTCCCACAAACCCGCCCTGATGCTAGTTGCCTCCTTCAGTTTGATTGGTTGGCTTATTGAGGGTTGGATGGGTCGGCCAATCAGAGGTGGAGCAGAGCAAATTAAACAGCAGATACATAATACTGGTATTATTCTGTGGTTATAGAATAAATAGTTGATTGTTATGATCAGAATAAGAGATTTCCCTCGCCACCGACAATTCACTCATGTCACAGGACCAGCGTCACTCACCAATCACGTTCTCGGACACGAGCGGCGGCAGTTTGTTGCTCAGTTCCTCCTTCAGCTGATCGACCAGTTTGTAGATGATGGTGTGAATGTTGAGCGGGACGCCTCTCTTTAACGCCACCTGCTGGACCGACCTGCTGGCCCCAACATTGAAGCCGTAAATTGACCCTAAATGGAGAGAGAGAGAGTTTTCTGACATCAATGTGGCTTTAGGTCAGAAACTGATTAATAGTACGATTTTATTGATCAGACGTTTTATAATAAAACTTGTGTTTTATTCTGACGCTCTGGGACCTGAGTCTTGTGACATCAGGCGTGTCAGGGCGCCGCTCTGTGACCTGCTGTTAAACCAGTGTTCATACCTGCGAACGTTTCGGCCATGTTCACGTCATTCTCTGAAACGTCTCCGATGCCGAAGTGGACGACCTCCAGCTCACACTGCTGCTGAGCGTCGTAACTATCCAGGATGTTCAAGATGGCCTCCACCGACCCGTCCACATCACCTGGAGGTCAACGTTCAAAGGTCAGTCAACGGTAAGCTGTTAACCTTTTAGGTAATGTTGCGGTGGGATTGGCCAATCATAGCGCAGTGCACCTTTGATGATGAGCGGCAGCCTCAGCTGCTCGTCCTGACTCCTCTCACTCGGACGCACAGAGAACTTGGTCTTGTTGGCGCGGTACAACGCCACCTTCCTCTTCCTCCAGCTCAGGTGAGATAGCTCCGCCCTCTCCCTCCTGTACTCCTGCAGGTGAACTTCCTGTTTGAGCTCGATGGCGCTCTGCTCCTCCTGCAGCTTCAGCTGCTCCGCCTCACTGCTCCTCCACTCCACCACCTCCCTCGCTCGCTGCTGCTCCGCAAACAAAAATCAAACAATTCCTCAGTTTCAGTTCCACATGTCACAATAATGTGAGGTCACGTGACCTTCGACCTCTGAAATCTGACAGACAACACATAACACCTCCGGCCACTAGGTGTTGCCAGCGCAGAGGATAATAAAAAACATTTTTATTTATGGTTTTATTTATTTGAATTATTATTTATTTACAACATATTTGAGTTTATTTGTTCTCTTTTATATTTTCTTTAAATGCGTTTATGACAAAATTATAAATTATTGCTATAAACCGATCGATCAGCTGGTCATGGAGCTGATGAGTGTGAACGACTCATTCAGAGGTCAAAGGTCAGTTCTCACCTCCGACTCCACCTCCAGGATGAATTCTCCAGCAGAGGGCAGCTCCTTCCACCCGACCACCTCCACCGCACAGCTCGGCCCCGCCTCCGTCAACGCTCGCCCGTTCTCGTCAAACAGGAGACGAACTTTAGCCCAACTCTTTCCCGCCACCAGGACACAACCTCGCTTCAGCGTCCCCCGCTGGATGATGGTCGTCGTTACAGGACTGAGGAGACACATGAGGGGTTATAACGTTTTAAAGCGACAGAGCAGTGTTTTGATGACATCACACACACAGTGTGGGACGTGCTCTCACCCTTTGCCTTTGTCGGTGCGACTCTCGATGACGAATCCCTCGACGAGGCCGCTCGTTTCCGCCTTCAGCTCCAAAACCTCAGCCAACGCCACCGTGGCCTCGGTCAGAGCGAGCAGGTTGTCTCCCTGACAACAACATGACATCATCATCTGACGGCCTGCAGGGAGCGCTGCAGTTCACTAACCCACATGTTCTACACGTTGATCAATTTATATAAGATAATATAGAAAGAAAACCTTTAACTTCCAGAAATGAACTTCAGAATATTCAGGTTTTATCTCTGAACTTTATTAGGTCGCTCAGACGCCTCCTCAGCCGTAGCATCAAGGTCCTGCCCCTAAAATCACCGGACCAATCACGAGTGAGCCTCAGCTGATCCGTTTATATTTACAATGTGTGGTCACTGTGTTGTGAACTGAAACGAGACGTCTGGTGTACGAAGGATGTTCTTGTTTACTTCAGTTTGCTAATGTGTCACCTTCAGGGCGGAGATGTGGATCGTCTGGACGTCTCCTCCGAACTCCTCACACACGACATCGTGAGCGAGCAGCTCCCGTTTGACACGATCGGGATCCGACTGAGCTTTGTCACATTTATTCACCGCCACGATGATTGGAACTGAAACACACATACACACACAGTCACACACACACACAGAGTCACAGCAGCGGTGACCGGTGGCGCTCTTACCCTTGGCCCTCCTGGCGTGCTGAATGGACTCGACCGTCTGGTTCATGACGCCGTCATCGGCCGCCACCACCAGGATGACGATGTCGGTGGCACTGGCTCCACGGGCCCTCATGGAGAAGAAGGCTGCGTGACCCGGAGTATCCAGGAAGGTGATCTTCTCGCCTGTCGGCAGCTGAACTGGAAGTAAAAAACCCACGTAGTTGTTTTCTGTTATTGATCAATAATCAATAAGTTGTGTGAATAAAGTTTCTTAGTGTTTACCCAGAAAGGCTCCGATGTGCTGGGTGATTCCTCCGGCCTCCATCGACGCGATCTGACTCTTCCTCAGACTGTCCAGCAGGGTGGTCTTACCGTGGTCCACGTGACCCATGATGGTGACCACAGGGGGGCGTAACACCAGACTGGACCGGTCTGCTGGAGGTCTGATGATGTCACAGGTCAAAGGTCAGAGAGGAATGAATGGTACATGTGACGGTTCAGCGAGGCGTTCAGAACAAGTTAGCCTCCGAGCTAATGACGCTAATGACGCTAGCGATAGATCAGAAATGTGCAATATCGTACAAAGTGTTCGTAAACTCAGTTTGGTCTATTGGCGGGTGGCAACCATCATCAAGGTGCATTACGCCATCTGCTGTATTTGTTATTTGATCAAATCAGTTGAGCTCTTCCTCTTCCTCTTCCTCTTCCTCTACTCGGTCCACTGGCGAGTGTCAGTTTCCACGAAGAAATGTATTCTCAAGTCAAACAACAAGTACGAGCATGTTTGGTTAGATTGAAGCTGTGTTCTGATTGGCTGATGGTGACTTCCTGTCCCTGTTACCTGCGGTGGGCGTCCCTGTTGGTTCTCTTCCTGCTCTCGCTCAGATTGGCCCATTTAAACTTCATCCCCGATCGAGTCACCACCTCTTTGATCCAGTTCTCGTCCAGAACCGAGTCCGGATCCAGAGAGTCCAGATCCACCGAGGTGTTCAGCAGGGCCTCGAAGACGTGATCTGAAATACAAAACTTTATTGATCAGGCTCCAGAGACAGGAGCAGGATGGATCCTCGTCGGCTCTTACCACAGTCTCTGTTCATGGCCTCAGCGAGAGCCGCCACCGTCATCCTCTGACTGATCTCCACTTCCTGTTTGTCCACTTTGGGTTTGACCTTCGGGTTCTTCTGCTCTTTCTTTTGACCTTTGACCTGCAGACACATCTCGATATCAAGGACCAGGTAAAGAAGGCACGTCCAATAGACAGGAAGTCAGACTCACCTGTTTGGAGGCAAACTTCCTGTTCTGCGGACAGGCGAACAAGGGGGCGGGGCTCTGGACAGGGCCGACGAGGGGCGGAGACAGGAAGCTGCGGAGCAGAGCCGGGTCGGCGTGGACGACTCGCCGCGCTGCACGCATCACTGATGACATCACATTCATACCTGCAGAGTCCAGGTAGAGAGAGAGAGACGATGGTGCGTTCAGGGACACGTGAACTGAGGATTTCTGACATCTGGTTTTCTGTCAAACAGTCTTTCATCAGCTGATTCATATTAATATCATGTGTTTGTTCGTGACGTCACACGGAGCCACAGGAACTGTACAGAGCACTTCAGCTCAATTAGAACTAAAATACTGAATGTTTATAATGTGTATATGTAACATGTATGTAACATGTATGTAACATGTATATAATCTGTGTGTAACATGAATATGACATGGAATATAAATGCAGACGGAGCTCATTGTAATTGTCCCTGAACATCTCAGAGACCAGATCGTCCCCTTGGTGTTAGCTTGGCCCCAGCTCCACTGTGAGGAACCTGAGTTAGGACCAGGACATGTGACCCACATATAAAACCAGTCTCTAGGACAGCCTGCTTCCACCTGCACAGTATTATGAACACTAGGAACATCCTGTCTCAGAAGGAAGCTGAGAAACTCGTCCATTTGTTCCCTCGAGACTGGACCAGTGTGACTCTTTATTATCAGGACGTCCCAGTAAGTCTGTGAAAAGACTCCAGTTGGTCCAAGATGGGAACTAGGAGAGATCATATTACTGCTCTCAGCTTCTCTGCATTGACTCCCTGTAAAACTCAGGATATCAAGATCCTCACATACATCACAGGCTGAGGGAGAACTCCCATCATGCACTGAGAGAACTCCCATCATGCACTGAGAGAGAACTCCCATCATGCACTGAGAGAGAACTCCCATCATGCACTGAGGAGAACTCCCATCATGCACTGAGGAGAACTCCCATCATGCACTGAGGAGAACTCCATCATGCACTGAGGCCGGAGCCATCATGGACCATCACACTGAGAGAACTCCATCATGCACTGAGAGAACTCCATCATGCACTGAGGAGAACTCCATCATGCACTGAGGAGAACTCCATCATCTGACTAGAGAGCGCACCATCGAGCACGAGGAGCTCCCTCATCACTCTCTCTGTCTCCAGAGCTGCAGGATCCAAACAAACTTATTAATAAACGAGTTCAAGTTTAAAGTTAGATTTTCATCTTTAGTTTCACTTTGTTCAGTGTCTCGTGCTGACGGAAATAAAACGTCTGAGCCACGTGACAGCGGTAAACCGGACGCGGTGTCACGTGCTCACCTTCACGGTGGTTCAGTGGTGGGACTCACCTGAGTTCTCCTGAGTTCTCCTGAGTTCTCCTGTTCTGCTTCTTCTCAGCTCATCTTCATCAGTCGCTCTAACCTCACACAGGGCGCCGCCATGACAGTCCGCTGACAGAGCGGCAGCAGCCCGCACCGCCCCCTGTCGGTGCGGAGTGGATCTTCTTCTTCGTGCCCTGCCTCCTGACTGGGGAGTGGGTGATGGTTCCACGGAGAGCTTCTGGTTGACCTCAGTGTTCACTTCCTGTTGATGGGAGGTTCCGTCCTGTGACCGGTTCTCCACCCAGCTGTGATTCTTCCCCTGGGTTCCTTCAGCTCATCGTCCTGCACCAATCATCAGGATAAATAAACGATTTGATAGCTACATATTTATAACATACATCATAAATTCACTTCAAATAATAAGTTACATGTCACAACACTTGTATAAACACCAGATATCATGTGTCCCACAATGTTTTACTTTCAAAACATTTGAACATAATCATTTGTTCTTTCCTTTTATTTTCTTAAAACACTGTAAACATGATGAAAAATCCCATGACACAGCTGATCGTGAACTCAGGGTGTGAAACTGATCAGGTGAGTTTCAACTCGTCCACTGAGCAGCTGTGAGTTCTTATCACTAGCTAACATTAGCATTAGCAGCTGCTGACTCAGAAACAAACTTCAGTCCTTTACTCACCAACTTCTGAAAACACCAACATGAACTGTTAGGATAGGACCGGATGCTACGCACAGAGACTAGTCACCATGTCTCCAAGTGTTTGTAGTTCAACTCCACCAGGATTAGCTTCTCGACTTAAGCCTCTGTGAAATAACATGGGACCCGACACTGAACCCTGTGGAACTCCACCGGTAATGTTCGGTGCTGAGGGTTCAGTTGCATCTAGTGGTGAAGTTGTGTAGTACAACAAACGGACTCATCTGGCGACATTTCTTCACGACACAGACCGGATCACTTAAATCACGTGAAGAAATAAAAACCACTTAACATTTTCAGGAGAAATATCGTCGTCTTTAGTGACGGTCAAAGTGAACTTGAATGATCCTCGGTATTAAATTTAGTTTCCTAATCTACACAAAACACACACGTTTATAGAAACACGTTTGTGTTGATGAACAACTTCAGGATAAAACATTCAAAACTTTTTGATGATATTTTCCTTTAAAACAAGACGTTACAAAGTCATTTTCATTTTTTTATTTATTTCTACAGCAGATAAATACAGAGAAAAAAACATAGCGCCACCCTGTGGAGAGACAAAGATGAGAAGGTCGTCCACACTCATGTTCTGCTCACAATTTAATTCTAATAAATATTTTCTACCTTAAATATGATTCAGTTTCACTTCATCTGTTTTGAGGTAGAATTCTTTCATTTAAAAAAAAAGTTTTTCTGTTTCTTCGGTTTTATAACTGGGATCAAACAAAGATCCATCTTGATGTAATTTATTCTACTTCACTGTAATACTCTGCATCATCATCATCATCATCTTCTTCATCCGCATCAGACAGAACGAGTTACAAAAACAAACGAGACAACGACACTGTTTATCTTCCGTACCTGTAAAAGCCCTAATGACCTCTGATCATAGCACCAACGTTATAAATAAAGTTGTATCAAATGTTTGGTCAGACTTTGTGAAGAAGGCACATCCCGACAAACAGAAACACGGCTACATCAAACAGCTACCACCTCCCTACCGAGGTCAAACGGAAAAACGTTTCTCCTTCACCTTTCTCAAACGTTTGAGATCAGTTTCACATTAAAACATCTGGATTTACAAGACGTGACAGTAGAAGTCGTCTGCACCCGGGTCAGCTCACACTTCCTGTCTGCTGTGATCAGGCGAAGGCTCAGGTGAATCCAGTCTCACAAGAGAAGACGACGTCGAGACTCACTGACATTTCCACACAAATAAACTGGAAACAGGAGGAAACAGAAGAATGAAGGTTTGAAACCACTCAGTTAGTCTCTGCTCTTTCATATTTAATTCAGATCTCACCTGCAGTCGCTGCCGCCGGCACTGATGACGTATTTATCGTCACAGGAGAAGCGAATGTTAGTCACATGAGCAGAGTGACCGAAGTAACGCTTGTGTTTCCCCTGTAAAAACATCAGCAGCTGATGAGGTCACACAAACATCCAACTCATCCAAGTCTTTCGGCTGCAAAGTTCACTTACAAATTTTTCGGAGCAGGGGAAGTCAAAGAGCTTGATGAGACCAAAGTCATCTCCTGTCACCAGGTTGACGCCGGCGTGGGAAACACAAGCACAGTTCACATCCGCCTTTTCAGCGTTACGAGGCCAGACCCCGAGAACCTCGTCCCCCAGGACGCTGGAAAGAAAAACACTGATCAATATCTGAGAGACTCCACTGCCTCGCTGTTTCTACTGAGGAGCAAGACAGATGTTCCAGACGTGAACTCAAGTCTCACATGTTCCTGCAGCCCTCTAGTAAAATGATGAGGTTTCTAAAACGTGAAAGAAACAAACACAAAAACACTGATCTTTCCACAGCAGAATATATATATATATATATATACATATATATATATACACGTCATGTCCCGCCTCCTGCTGCTCTACAGGCTCCGCCCCTCGCCTGGATGTTCCCCACATGTTCCTGTTGTTGTGAACGAGTCGGACCCGACAACCTGCTGCTGCTTCACAAACACTAACTACAGAGTTGATGTCTGAAAACATCTCCAGTTCTGTGCGTCCTACAGTTTGTTCCCTAATCCTCACACTATGTTCTTCAAGATCTACAGACGTTCCCTTAGTTCTACACTTGAGCTCCAAAGTTAATTTCCGAAGTTCTACATTTAGTGCATTGATTCTAAAGTTTGTGAGGCTCTGAAGTTCATTGTTTAAAGCCAACACTGTTCTAATGTCGGAGAACCACAGAACCTCCCTGAGCTCTGCAGCGAGTCCCCACATCATCATCTGTGGACCAGCCTCACCTGGTCCAGGTTGCCCAGGTGATCCTCTCTATGATGGACTGCTCCGTTACCATCTTCCCTGAGGGAACTTCATGCACCTGCCTGGTGTAGGTGCTGGTGGACACCTGGAGCAGAACAGGAAAACCTTCAGCTGCTACATCAACATTACACTGAGCCACGAGGAAAAAAGGTCAAAGGTCACCAGAACAAGAACATTAAGAGCAGTTCAAACTGCATCTGCCACAAAACTAATAATAAACCCATTAACAGATTCTTCCTGTGAATAAAAAGAATGTGTAAAAGCTTCTGGTTTGTGTTCCAATCACATTTGAGCAGCTCTGGTTGCAGAGAGAAAGAGTCTGAACTCACAAACTGAGACACACGAAAAGTCAACATCAGCTACGAGTGAGCGGAGGTTTTCAATCTTTAACCTGGATGTGTTTGCTGTCCGCAGAGAAGTCGATCTGGATCACAAAGCCGGGGACGTCCTTACAGTAACCGATCCGGTTGAGGGACGGTCCAAGAGAAAGGTCGTAAAAATCCACAGCACTTTCAACTGAACCCACTGCCAGGAACCGGTTATCTGGACTGAACCTGAACCACGGGGGGAAAAACAGGTTGAATTGATTGAGGAACAAAACACAAGTGTGTAACACTGATGTCCTGACCAACGTCCTGACCTTTTACCTTATGTCCTCTATGGCGACGCTGCGGTCTCTCTTCTTGCCCCAGACAGTGAGGGAGTTGACGAGCAGGACGATGAACTCGCCGTTCTCCATGCCGATAGAAACCATCTCTCCGTTGGGGCTGTAGGACGTGCACTTGGCAGGATGACCCAAACTCACCTTGTTGAGAAGTTTCTGAGAGAGAAGGAGAAGTGGAAAGATGAAAACTGACACCAGGGGAAGAAGAAGATCGGATTCTCAGCTCAATCTTCACCTTATCAGCCAGGTCCCATATCCTGATGGTCCCGTCGTCACTGGCGGAGATAAAGACGTCTTTGAAAGGGTGAGTTGCCAAACCCCAGATTCCCCCCTGAGTGTGGCCGTTGATCATTGTGTTGGAGGCTGCATTCTTCTCTCCAACCTCTATGATCTCTCCATCTTTAGTTCCCACCAGGATCTTCCCCTGATTCACCGAGAATGAAGAGACGAGTCAGAGACGTCAGTCAAGATCCTTCTACCCACAACGTCTCTGAAGTGTCTCTAACATCTGGAACCACTTGATTAAAATGGGTTGTTACTGCGAACATTTTAAATTACTTTTATTTAAATTCACAATATTCTCAGGACAGGTTCACTGAGCTGAATGTTCTTCTCCTTTTGGATCCAAGTGCATGAGACACTGATCACACAGTTTTCAGTTAATACTGCTGAATCCATTCTATCCTTCTCACACCTTCCCTCTGCAGACCGACCGGACGTTCTCCACCGGCTGACCCGTCTCCAGTTGAAATGCTCGGCAGCGTTTCATCTCCTGGTCCCACAGCTTCACAGCGCCCCCTTCTTTAGTCCTGAGGAACACACCAACAAAAATCATGCTGTTTAGCTTGAATTATTGATTCACCTCTTCATTCATGTTGTAAAAATTGTTATTTTATTGATGTTACACTTCTGAAGTTTCTCCTATTAAAAGGTTTTTTTTGTAGTTTTTCCTTAAACATCAGAGGACGTCGCACCTTGTTCAGATTAATGAGACAATAGTGAAAATAAGATGTGATTGACTGATTTCCTGTCACTCATGTGGATCCCAGGAGGACTGTCGGAGGTCTGTGTGGACGCATCATTCCTCAGTGTTGAGATTGTTTGTCCTCTGAAGGAGGAAGAATGATTCTGGTTTCCTGTTCCAGATAAACGCAGCGCACCTGGCAGCACCTCATCATCAGCTGCTGATCGACACCTCGCTGTTCTACAGGATGTGACCGGTTCTGGTTACTGCACAACTCAATACTGATATTGACCACAGGGTCACAGGTTCCGTCCCCGTGGAGACAGAATCTGTGAGTCTTAACTCTTTTTATTTAGAACTAGAAGACAAAGTCAACTCTGGTAACATCATCTTTCTTTTGCTTCCTGTTGTGGTGTCGGTCCACTTCCTGCCTCCAGTCATGACGGGATCACCAGCTGCTCAGATGATGCCTTGATTTCGGAGAACTCACGGTCGTTCCTTCCCGCCCGTGACGATGAGTCCGTCCCTCAGGGTGGTGTACATGGTGAAGACCGGACCGCTGTGCGCCTTTGCCACCACCCGAACAAGGAAGTGCTCCCTCCACACAAATACGTCTCCATTTATGGCACCAGTGAAGGTCAGGTTGTTCTGGATTAGAAAAATACTGACTTGCATCTAATTCTGACAAACTTGAGATTTATACATTTTGATTTAAGTTAAAAATGTAAAAAAGTGTCTCTTACTGCACCAAACGCCACAGACAGCATGGTCTGCATGCGGCCGTCCTCCACTGAGCCGATCACACCTTTCTTGTAAACAAGTGAACCTCCAACCAGAGTCCAGAACTTGATGTGTTTAATTCCTACTGACACAAACTGGGTGTCGGAGTCGGGTCTGAACTCCACGACGAAGATGCGCTCAGCGTGGCCACCTTTACTGGTCACCCTGGTGCCTGGCAGAGAGGTCAGAGGTCAGCCGGGGTGGAACATTCATTGTAATGTGTTTAACCAGACCTGGTTCTAAGAAGAACTGTGGATCCAGAATAAAGTTCCTTTAAGTTTGTTAAATGAAATAAACCTCTTCCTGTTTCCTTTCATACTTCTACTATAAGAACAATCATGTGTCCGGTTTTTTGAAAGTAAAATAATTTATGTATTTTGAAAATTACATAAAAAAATGTGTGGTACCTTCCTGCCACCTCCACACGGTGATGGTGTGTTCAGGTTCCACTCCCACGGACAGCAGCAGCTTTCCTGTAGCGCTGAAGTTGACATAGCCGACACCTTTCGCATGGGAACAGCGGAGGATGGACAGCGTCTGCTTTGTCATGGCGTCCCACACATGGATGGATGGCGACAGGCCTGTGAGCAGAAATGAGAACCGTAGAAACCAAACACCCGATGAAACGAAGAACCGAGGCAGCATGTAGCCCCGGACCTGAGGGTCTACACTGGCAGGGAAAGCAAGGAACCACTGGACCAAGGAACTAAGGTGTTGAGAGGACAAGGACCACAGCATCTTCAAGGTTCTTTATTGTCCCACTTGAGGTTCCACAGTTTATACCAAAGATGGCAAAGCATCAAGTACGAGTTAATACCAATAACTGTGGTGCCTAGGACCTAATGTGAAAGGAGCCAAAGAACTGAGGTGTTGAACAGCCCAGGGCCTTAGCATCTTTGGAACCAAGGATTTAAGGAAAGTAACAAACAGCTGTTTCAAGGTTTGTGAACAAACGAGAACAGAGGAACAGCCGAAAATAGAAAGATTCAGAATCAAGGAGTCACCCACCAACGAACCAAGAAGAAGAACTAGGAAGTGAGCAGGAAGGAGCTGCTGAACTAAAGGTGAAGTGGAACCAAAGGAACAATGGTATGGAGTTTCAATGGAACAAGACGTTAAGGACTTTCATGTTGTTCAGGAGCAGGAGGGGACCGGTGCTACACGCTGATTCAACACAGCAAAACTGCTGAGTCACTGCGAATCAGGAAAATCTGAACTGCTTCTCTGTATTCACACATTTACAACCACAGTATCTACACATCTGGTCATGATCACACAGGACTTCCTTCTTCTTAAAGTCTACACAAGTTCAAACGAGTCGGATGTTGAGATGAGTCGTGTAAACCACCTGAAACCGTCACATTACTTTAAGCTTTTTAAAAAATGATTCTATTTGTTTTTGAAGAACTAAAGGAACTGGGATCTCTGTGAATCTCTCCAGTAGGAGGCCCAGATTAAAAACTGGTTTGGAGTCTTCTCAATTATATTGAGTTAACTGTGATTTAACTTAAACGTGTTCTATTAATAAAACATCATCATCAGGAATATCTGTCGAAGGTTTGAAACAGTGAGTTTTTCAGATGTTCTGCTCTGAACCAGATGTTTCCATGTGATCTTGACTATAACAGGATTCTGTTGAGCAGATGAAGAGCAGCGTCGTCACGCCTGACGTTCACGCCCTGACGTTCACGCCCTGACGTTCACGCCCTGACGTTCCCCACAGCGTTCACGCCTGGCGTTCACCTGGCGTTACGCCTGGCGTTCGCCTGACGTTCACGCCCTGGCGTTCACGCCCCGCGTTCACGCCTGGCGTTCGCGGCCTGGCGTTCACGCCTGACGCACGCCTGGCGTTCACGCCTGGCGTTCCCCCTGCCTGGCGTTGCTGGCGTTCGCCTGGCGTTCACGCCTGACGTTCACGCCTGGCGTTCACGGCCTGGCGTTCACGCTACGTTCCCGCCTGGCGTTCCGCCTGGCGTTCGCCCTGCTTCACGCCCTGGCGTTCACGGCCTGGCGTTCACGCCTGGCGTTCACGCCCTGGCGTTCACGGCCTGGCGTTCACGCCTGGCGTTCACGCCTGCGCGCTGGCGTTCACGCCTGGCGTTCACGCCTGGCGTTCGGCCTGGCGTTCCGCCTGGCGTTCACGCCTGACGTTCACGCCCTGACGTTCACGCCCTGACGTTCACGCCCTGACGTTCACGCCCTGACGTTCACGCCCTGACGTTCACGCCCTGACGTTCACGCCCTGACGTTCACGCCTGACGTTGCTCAGCTCCTGGCGTTCACGCCTGGCGTTCGGCTGGCGTTCACGGCCTGGCGTTCGCCTGGCGTTCCGCCTGGCGTTGGCCACGCCTGGCGTAGCTGGCGCCTGGCGTTTATCGTATAGAAAACAAGAATCACTTTCACAAACACCACAGACAAAAGACACTCGAGTTCAACATGCTGATGCGAGGCTGTGAACAAGGCGTCGTCCTGCCACGCTCGCACTGATGTGGAGAAACACGAAAACGCTAATGATTCAAAAAATATATAATTCAATTAGTTTGCCAAAAACAATATCATCTTCCACTTGATTCAAAGTTTCATGTTTGTCTTTAGCTTAGACAAATTAGTTGTTATGGCAACAGCTCAGCTGGTGTCATGTGTCCGAAGTGTGGAACTTGTTTGTGATGTCGTGGGACCAAATGATGGAAGAAATGTATTCTGATGATAATAATAACAATTATTATTATTCCTTCACACTCATGTTGGTCGCTGTGGTTGTAGAAGTTGGTGACATTGACCAGTTTTAGTGGAGAAACACGTTGACGCAGCGTTTTCATCTGAATCCACATCAGTGCAGACGTGGTCTCTGAAGGGGGGGGGGGGTTCTGCTGATACTCACCGGACACTTCAGCCTCTAAACACCGAGAGCAACGACACCAACAGGTTAAACACCAGTTAGCGTGAACACAATCATGTGCGTGAATGGATCAGTGATGAGTGAGTCTTACCTGGCAGGTCGGTGATGTCACCTGGTGATGGCGTGAAGCGGTGACAATGACGAAGCAGTGGAAAAGAAAAGAAGTGCGATGGGCAAAAAGCAGCTGATTCATGCAGGACAACAACATGATGATCAACGTTCCAGCCACGCATCTGAACAGAAGTTTAGATTCTGATTGTCGTCCCTCAAAGGACAATGACGTGTCATATTGTGTTGTATCGTAAACTTCGTATTATGTCGTGTTCTATCGTATCGTTTCGTATCGGGTTGTGTTGTGCGATGTTGTATCATATCACATCATGTTGTGTCGTCACATATCGTGATGTATCTTGTGTTGTATCATATCATATAGTACCCGACAATATCATGGTTCGCTTCATAACTTGTCGTATTGTAACGTATTGTGTCAGAACATGTTGTTTCGTGTCGCACTGTATTGCGACATGTCGACCCAGCAGACTGACGTTAGCACTGCGTGTTTCTCCAGGGGGGGGCTGCAGGATGAGACGTGTCCATGTTCGTGGATAATAAGAGACATTAGTAGGAGGTTCTGTCAGTTGCAGCTGAGTTGACTTCCTGTCATGTGACTCACCGATCTGTCCCGTGGCGATGATGTTTTGGTATTTGGGATGTTGATTGACAGTGAGACAGAGGATGTCGTCGGTGTGTTCCAGGTAGAAACTCTGACTTCCTGTCAGGACAGGAAGCAAAAGTGTAACAACAGCAACATTCATCGTAAGAAGCCCAGTCTGAGAGTTTCACCGACCGGCGGACAGGTTCTGGATCACCACAGCGGCGGCCGTGTGAAAGATGATGTCAGCACCGTCGTTGAGGTAATGCAGGTTGTTGCGACAGTCGAAGCCTCTGTACCCGAAGACGTGCTCCAATACCAGCTCCTGAAAAACAAACGGCTGTTTGAATCGACGCCCGGAGTCAGAGGACTGAGCGAGACCTGGTACTGACCTCCACCACCTTCTTCTTCTTGGTCACGTTGTTCTTCAGCAGTTTGTCCGGCAGTGGTGCCGCTCGACTCACTGGAGGCCTGAACGGGACAAAGTGGCAAAGTTCAGAAACTATTCAGATTAAAGTTGTAAATGATTGTGTGTCCAGGATCAAACCCAGAAGGAATGTGGTGGAGTATCGTGTTGTGTATTCATCATTTGACTCGGTACCTCTCCTCCACAGGAAGCTCTTTGTGCTGCAGGTGAGGTTTGGTTCCTGACATGTTCCTGATGTTGGGAGAGTAGATCTTTGTGACGTAGTCCACCACCTTCTCCCGCGCCACATCGCTGTCGTAACCTGAAAACACAACATGTCCACAACATCTAACAATGAAGGAGCTGAAGGTCTGAAGCTAGAACTAGACCCAGAACTACAACCTTCTCTGTGTGTTGCTCTCAGGTTTGTTTTACCTCCGTCCTCCTCAGTGTCGTCGTCCGACTCCTCGCTGTCCACAGCTTTACTCTCTTTGTGTCCCGGTGGCTCTCTGCTCCAGATCATCAGTGCTGTGTCGGCCCCGCCCACTGACAGCAGCACGGAGTCGTCATTGGACCATCGGACATTCGTGACGTTGGTGCTGTGACCCACGTACTTCTTAAACTTCGCAAACTGGCCCTGAGGTTGTATTGTTTCATAAAAAGTCAGAGTGAGAAAAAACGTGATCTGATAAAGGACAGAGTCAGAGTCTCACCCTGGACGGGAAGCTGAACAGTTTGAGGAACCCGAAGTCGTCTCCGGTGGCGAGCAGCTTGCGATCTTTGGTGAGGGAGGCAGCATTAACGAAGCTGAGCGTCGGCCATATTCCCTCACAAGTCGGACCCAGGACTGACGTCCAGCTCGCCCAATCCAGCTTCTCAAACTGGAAACACAGAAACACGCGAGTGTTCGTACAAACAGAAACAACGTGATGAAGAACACCTGAACATAAAGAAAATAAAACCAACCTCAGCCACACTGATGTTCTGTTTACGTCCTCGTGGAGCCTCGAAGAACAGCTGCTCTTTAGCTCCGGTGTTCACCTGCAGTAGTTTACCTTAAAAACATTAATGCTGTTAGCGAGGCACAGTCAACGCTTTCCTGACGTGTAGTTAGCGTGTGCATTTAGTCTGTAATGTTATGTGTGGATTTTAGCTTCTTATCACACTAATGTCATTATGCTAATATTTAGAATGATGCTAACATCCCAGGTGTTAGAAATGACACCAAAGGAACACTTGTATGCTAATGTTAGCATGTAACCCTCTCAGAATCCCTCGGACTTTAATCGTCAGTGTGAGATGTTGATTGAAAACGTACGAGTGTGATTAAAGACTCAACAGTTTGCGCTGTCAGGGGGAGCTCAGTGTGTTAGCTTAGCATCAGTACAGGTGTGTTGTGAGGTGTGTGAGTTCACCTCTGGAGTCCCAGTCGATGTGAGTGATGTAGCTGCCGGATCCTTTACAGATGCCAACTCTCTTACTGGTCAGGACGTTGTAAATGTCCACAAAGGAATCATGGGACGCCACTGCCAGGTACTTCCCTGCATCTGAAACACACAAAGCTGTGACCCACCGCCGCACAACCACCGGTCACACCTGTGCAGTGGGTTCAAGTACCTTGGGAGAAACGGATGTCGGAGATAAGCTCTCTGCGGTGGTGGAAAGTCACCATGTCCTCCAGAGTGTCGGCGTTCACCACCAGGAAGCTGCCGTCGTTCAGACCGACGGCCAGGGCTTTCCCGTCAGGAGAGAAGGCACAGCACCGCCCCCCTGAGGTAAACACAGGTAACACAGGTAACACACAGGTAACACTCGGGTAACACAGGTAACACACGGGTAACACACAGGTAACACACGGGTTACTCACGGGTAACACACAGGTAACACTCAGGTAACACACAGGTAACACACGGGTAACACACGGGTAACCACGGGTAACACACGGGTAACACACAGGTAACACACAGGTAACACACAGGTTAACACACAGGTAACACACAGGTAACACACGGGTAACACTCAGGTAACACACGGGTAACACACAGGTAACACACAGGTAACACACGGGTAACACACGGGTAACACACGGGTAAGCACACGGGTAACACACGGGTAACACACAGGTAACACACAGGTAACCCACGGGTAACACACGGGTAACACACGGGTAACACTCGGGTAACACACGGGTAACACACGGGTAACACACGGGTAACACGAAGTAACACACAGGTAACACACAGGTTACTCACGGGTAACACACGGGTAACACACAGGTAACACACGGTAACACACGGGTAACACACGGGTAACACGGATAACACACGGGTAACACTCAGGTAACACACGGGTAACACACAGGTAAACACAGGTAACACACGGGTAACACACGGGTAACACACAGGTAACACGGGTAAACAGGTTACACACGGGTAACACACAGGTACACACAGGTAACACACAGGTGTACAAGCAGTAACTTGTTCCTCGTCTCTCACCTTTCTTCAGTTTGCGGACAGCGACCATGCGGTGATTGGCTGACAGCTCCCAGATCCTCAGAGTTTTGTCGTCACTGACGGTGGCGCAGACAGGAAGTAGAGGGTGAGCCGCCAAACCCCAAACCTCGCCCTCCATGTGCCCCTGAATACACACACACACACACACACACACACACACACACACACACACACACACACACACACACACACACACACACACACACACACACACACACACACAATCTGGATAAGTTTGATCCAGATTTTCACAGATGAATATTTGTACCTCAAATCCGTCATTCTCACCTGAACCAGCAGGGTCATGGGTCCGCTCTTGTCGATCTCCAGGATTTCTCCATTTTTGGTTCCCAGCAGGATGTGACCGTGTCCCAGGGTGATGGCTCTGATGGACGGGTTGTCCTCCAGCAGCAAACCTGGACCAGAACCACAACAATGAAAACACAGAGGAGATGACAGGAACGTAAACGCTGTGTGACAGCAGGTGAGCGGCACCTTTAGAAGACGGAGACAGAGCGGCTCTCTTGATGGCGTACGTCTTCAAACATCTCTCAAACATGTCGTCCCACAGCTCCACGATTCCGTCCTTCCCCCCCGTCACAAAACCCTGGACAGTGAACGCAGCACAGGAAGCAACGAAGAAAAGAAAACACAGATCTTCAGATATTCTATTATTTATTGACCATTTATTTTTAGACTGAACATATGAAAGTTCAGAGTCAATAAATGAAACAATGTCATTAAAAGAAACTAAAAAGGGATGGATGGAACCTTGTCGAGGGAGCACATGGCGAACACCGGGCCGTCGTGGGCTTTGATGGTCTTGATCAGAGTTGTGTCTCTCCAGATGTAAACGTCTCCGTTCGTGGCTCCGGAGAAAACCAGGTCCTCGGATCGACCATAACACGCAGACATCATGGTCTCTTGTTTCCCCAGGTTCCCAAATATCCCTCGTTTAAATGTCAGACCGCCCCCTGCAGGACGAGGACGGACACACTTTTTATTATGTACCTTCAGGGGAAACAGCTCTACTATAATGTTGGATACCTGTGACTCAGGTGTGATGGTTTGTTTCTCTGACAACACGTTTCCTTCCTCTCGTCTTGAGTTGGAGGAATGAAATGAGGAAAATGGACGAAGCATGAATTTACCTGAATGTTGCCAGAACTTGATGTGTTTCATCCCCACAGTCACCAGCTTGTCCATCCTGAAGGGGTTACTCTTCACCACGAAGATCTTCTCCTTGTGGCCCCTGAACAACACAAAGCGTCAGGTGCGTTCAGGCGTGGTGCGTTCAGGCGTGTTGTGTTCAGGCGTGTTGCGTTCAGGCGTGTTGCGTTCAGGCGTGTTGCGTTCAGGCGTGTTGTGTTCAGGTGTGGTGTGTTCAGGCTTCGTGTTGTGTTCAGGGTGTTCAGGCGTGTGTGTTCAGGCGTGTTGTGTTCAGGCGTGTTGTGTTCAGGTGTGGTGTGTTCAGGCTTGTTTGTATAAGGCGTGTTGTGTTCAGGCGTGTTGTGTTCAGGCGTGTTGCGTTCAGGCGTGTTGTGTTCAGGCGTGTTGCGTTCAGGCGTGTTGCGTTCAGGCGTGTTGCGTTCAGGCGTGTTGCGTTCAGGCGTGTTGCGTTCAGGCGTGTTGTGTTCAGGCGTGTTGTGTTCAGGCGTGTTGTGTTCAGGCGTGTTGTGTTCAGGTGTGTTGTGTTCAGGCGTGTTGCGTTCAGGCGTGTTGCGTTCAGGCGTGTTGCGTTCAGGCGTGTTGTGTTCAGGAGTGGTGTGTTCAGGCGTGTTGCGTTCAGGCGTGTTGCGTTCAGGCGTGTTGTGTTCAGGCGTGTTGTGTTCAGGCGTGTTGCGTTCAGGCGTGTTGTGTTCAGGCGTGTTGTGTTCAGGCGTGTTGTGTTCAGGCGTGTGGCGTTCAGGCGTGTTGTGTTCAGGCGTGTTGCGTTCAGGCGTGTTGCGTTCAGGCGTGTTGCGTTCAGGCGTGTTGTGTTCAGGCGTGTTGTGTTCAGGCGTGTGTACCTGGCCTTGGCCAGCCTCTCTCCTTTCTTCCAGTCCCAAATAACGATGGAGTGACAATCATCGATTCCGACTGAAACCAAACTCTTCCCATCGGCTGCAACAGACACAGAATCATGATGAGGTGATGAGGAGAAGTTGTGATTCAGGTGTGACGACCGTGATGACGTACCTGTGAACTCCAGGGCACACACTCCTCTGCTGTGGTGTCCCTTCAGCAGTGATAAACACTTCAGGGTCTGGACGTCCCAAACGTGGACGGCTGGGTCTCTGCCCACCTGAGCACACAGACAGCCAATCAGAGACAGTCTCAGCCAGTCTGACATTAACCTGCTGCAGTCTGTACCTGTGCGGAGGCCACGTAGTCTTTGAGTGGGTGGACGGTGAGGCCGAGGATGTCGTCGTCATGGCCGAGGTAAAACCTCTGACTGTGCTGCAACCGGTTGTAAACGATGGCGACTGCGGCCACATGGTACACCACCTCGCCCGTCTGACTGTAGAACAGGTTGTTACGACAGTCGAACCCCCGATACCTTCAGAAAATAGAGAACAGGACCGCCACAATAAAAGTCTGAGAAAACCTGTTTGTTATGATAAAGTCCGTCTGTTTGATCCTTTTGATTTTACCCATGAACAAACTGCAGACGAAGCCCCTCCTCCGGAGATTTCTGCCGCTTCAGAGAGCCAATCAGCTTCTTCCTCAGCTGAGGCAGGTCTTCCTTATACACCTGCAGAGGGAGACAGGTGAGTCAGACAGGTTTTTCAGGGATTATTTACAGCATGTGATGGTGTTTATCTCCTGGTGACCTGGCGTTCGTAGCTCGTCTGAGCTTCCTGTTCGATGTCCGAGTCCAGCTCTGGGACGTCCGATAGGTCCGAGTCCGACTCACCACTGTTGGAGTCAGCGTAACCCTCTGAAGACACCGCCCAGAGAAAACACTTCGTTAATGGCATGTTAGCGTTACATGGTTATTTAGAGATAACAGAGCAGATGAATCAGGTTTAGTTTGAGGATAACAAATGAAACTTGTTCCAGAACAAGGTCGTTATATGGGACAAATAAAGCGGAGGCGGTAAATCTTGGTCTTACCTTGTAGAAGCGGCTCCAAAACACCATTCATGACGCCTTCAGGCAGGAATCTCCACTGGAAGACTGCGTGGTCAGCGCCACCAGTGCTGACCACCCACTGCAGGTCATTGGACCAGCGAACATTGGTCACATGTGCAGAGTGACCAATGTACTTCTTGAATTTCGCTCCTGTTAGAAGAAGGAGATAAGAATCATCTTGGAACTGACACATGAAGGACATACTGGAGTCCAGCAGCATTTTGAATCCTTGGCTCTCCCTCATAAAATCAATCAATCAATCAAATTGTATTTGTATAGACTCATATTCACAAATCACAGTTTGTCTCCGAGGCTTTAACAAGGTGAGACGTCCTCTGTTCTTAACCTCAACAAGAGTAACTCTACTAAAACCTTTAACAGGTAAAGAAGGTAGAAACCTCAGAGACACATGTGAGGATCCGTCTCCCAGGACAGACACAAGTTAGACAAAATCTAATGGTTCAACTTTCGACATTTGTAAATTACTAAATCAAAGAATCAGGGGTTCCCCTTAAGTTCCTGCTCCATCAAAGATTTACAGATTTAAAAAGAGAAACAACATTTTGGGCCCAATAACTAAATTCATTCCTGTGGTTCCTCCAGTGAAACCTCAGGTAACTGAGTTACTAAACAGGTGCCTTGAAATGTTGCTGCAGTTTCATTAGTCACTTTACCACACTGACCTTTCTTCAGGCAGGGGAACCTGAAGAGTTTGACGAGGCCGAGGTCGTCTCCAGTCACCAACACAGCACTGCTGTAGTTGGCATCCACAGAGTTCACATTAGAGATGGTGGAGTATTTGGGCCATATACCATTCACTTCAGCCCCAACAACGCCCGTCCACGTCATCCAGTGGATCCCCTTCGCCTCCTCTTTAGGAACCAGCTTACCTGCTGAGGACAAGGGACAAGGTTAAAAGGTCAGGAGGTCACTGGTCTTTAGGAGGTAAGTAAGTGTAATGGTTAAAAGTCAAGGCAGGCAAGTATAAGTACAATAAAAATAAAAGAAACTGAGTTTCAGTGCGGTACCTGGCATCCTGTAGAAGAGCCGTTCTCCAGCACCGTCATTGGTCTGCAGGAAGCGACTGTCGACCGACCAGTCCAAGTGGGTGATGAAGGAGGTGGAACGACAACACTCACCCACCTTCTTATAGCGCTGGCCAACGGCGTAGATATCCACCAGCCCATCGTTTGATCCCACCGCCAGGAAGGAACCATCTGGAGAAAACTTGAGCTCATGGATCACCTCCTTCCTGTCTTTGATGTGTACGACCTCTGTCATGTCCCTGAAGAAAAACGTTTGTTATCTCACATTCATGTTAAGTCTAGTTTTTCTCAATAAGGTTTAAATCTTTGTCTTTTAACCCGAAATGTACTCAGTTTCAAAACAACGGCAACTCTCCACCAACATGGACCAATACGATGTGTGGAGTTCCACAAGGCTCAGTCCTTGGAGCCCTTAGCCTCACACAAGCTAAATTTGGGTGTCATCTACATAACTGCTGAGTCAGTTTACTTTTCACAGAAGGGGAACAGAGCCCTTGGTCTCCAGGGTAAGCTACTGTAGCTAACTGCCTCTAGCTAACCAAAGTAACCAAACCCTAGCCCGAGTAAGAGAGGTCACCTGACACGCAGCACGGTGAAGGATCCGTCTTTCATGCCGAGAGCGAGCTGAGAGCCGTCGTTGTTGAAGGAAACACTACGAACAGATTCCTCCATGTTACAGCGAGCTAGCAGAGTGTGGTCAGGAAGACTCCAAAGCCTGAGAGACAGACAGGACAGAGATGAACTCGGAGAATACGCCGCCTGGCGGCAGAGCTGAGGTAGTGGTGTCGGTGGGTCCGACTGACCTGACAGAGCGGTCGTCACTCCCAGTGACAGCGACCGGTTGTTTGGGATGCAGGTCGAGTGCCCACAGCTCGCCCTCGCTGTGACCTTGCATCAGCAGAACTGGTTTGTCCCTGTCTCGGACCATGACCTCGAAGATCTCGCTGTCCTGAGTCCCTGCCAGGATCCGGTCAGCCTTCCAGCAAACACTGCGGATCGACAGACCTAAAACAGAAAACGTACACTCAAACCAGACCAACACTTCACGGCAGCAGCAGTATTTCGCTCATGTTGTTCGAGGTTTGACTGAAAACAAACAGGTTTCATTTTCATCTCCTGACACAGTAGAGTCATGGTCCACGTGTTTAAAACCTTAAACCATGAAAACCTCAGAATCAGAACCAAGTAAAGACTTTGACAGAACATCGGAGATCTTTCCCTGTAACGCCCAACATGCAGTCACATGTTGTTTTCATACAAACAGTTCAGTCCCTGTTGTAAACGTGTGTTTGTAATGTTGTGTTCTCTTGTGCTGATACTTCAGGATTAGTCCTCGTCGTTAGTGAGTCATCCTCAAACTCTTCTACAATATTCTGTCACTTATAATAGTTTGTGTTCAGAGCTGTTTATTGTCTGCGGAGAGAAGAGTGAAGTTAGAAAACTTTGTGTTCATCCTCCCTGGTTTATCTGCACTGAACATTTTATTAAACTGAATTTTCTTCATCACTGTTCACGTGTGTGGTTTATATATAAGTTTGAATGATTTACTGAACTGATGTTATTTTTTCATACATCACATGTCGACTATCTGTTAAACAACTGACACAATCTTCTGACCCAAGTTCACAACTTTTCAAAATAAAATGAATTCAGCTCCATTTAAAGTATTTTGGCAACAAAACGAAAAATGTGCTTTGAAGGCAAATGACGAAGAGAAAGTGATTCTGTGAATGTTGTCGCCGTGACGGAGATCAGCTCCTGTGTCTCAGTCTGACAGAGCAAAACCAAATCTGAGGTCCAGGGACCAGGGACCTGACTCCTGATGCAGCAGCTGGTGGATCTGATAGCGATCATGTTTTATTCTGACATACATGACGGAGTCCAGACCTTTGTATCCCTGCTCCGCCTCTCTCAGGTCGATCTTGGTGATGGGTTTGAAGTCGACGTCCCACAGTCTGATGCAGCCGTCCCGTCCTCCGGTGGCAAATCCTTCCTCACAGGCGTGCATGCTGAAGATCCCTGCCTGCACGACAAATACAAAACAGTCAAAATAAGGATTTCCCATCAGCCTCGCTGCCTCTTCCTGGGGGGGGGGGGTAGTCTTTCTGTTTAAATGGAGAACATGAATGAAGCTTCATCTGGTTGCCATAGTAACATCATGATAGTATCACTCGCAGCATCAGCACCTTCAGGCACAGTACTCCACAGTACTCAGTACTTCACAGTACTTCACAGTACTCTACAGTACTCCACAGTACTTCACAGTACTCTACTCACAGTACTTCACAGTACTCCACAGTACTCCACAGTACTCCACAGCACGACACAGTACACCACACTATTTTAACCAAATGAACGTCCTTGTTGTTCAAACGTTTTATCGTCGGAGGTGAAGACTGCAGCTGCTTCCTCTTCTTCTTCTGTTTAATTCTGTCTCTACTTCCTGTGATTGGTCCAAACTATCCAACAAAGTGTTTTCACTGCAAACCAACAGAACCAGGTTCAGTTTGATCCAGACCCAGAACTCCTCTTCTGGTCGGACTTGGTGCATTGGTCTGGACCGCTCTGATATTTAGGTCTGAACCAAACAAGGTGTGAAAGAGAACCAGGTATGGATTAGTGTGATTTATTACCCCGTGTGCAGCCTGTACAGTTCTGATCAGAGTGACTCCTCTCCACACGTAAACATCTCCGTTCAGAGCTCCAGAGTACGTCAGCTCGTCTTTAGCTGCACAGACACACAGGATGGTCTGCAGGTCGCCCGTCTTCCCAAAGATCCCTCGTTTTGGAGTCAGAGCATTTCCACAGAGAATCCAGAACTACAGACACACACACAGTTTGTATATTATACATGTGATAAATACGACTTTGAATGAAAACACGTTAAACTGGATTAATACGATGCTCCTGTTTCACCTTGATGTGTTTGACTCCACAGCTGACGAGTCGACTGGACTGGAACGGATCCCACGTCACGTCAAAGATCTGCAGGAGCATCATCATCAGTGAACCTGAGACCTTGTTGTGAATTACTGTACTTACGTTTAAATTCTTACATGTCGATATTATAGTTTTTATAGTTTTGTCATTAAAAATCCTCAAAATAAAAACACATTTCTGATCAATAAAAAATTAATAATGAAGCTAATATAATAAAATAATGATTTTCAGTTCCTCTTTGAACCACAGGATGAGTTGATCTGTCTCTTTAAATGTGAATAATGAAGAGTCGTACTCTGTCCGAGTGTCCGGTCGCCGTGGCGACAACTCTTCCTCTCCTCCAATCCCAAACACACACTGTGTTCTTGGCGTCCAGACCGACCGACGCCAGCCGCTACGACAAACCAAGAAAAAACTGACATTCAAAACACATAATGGGAGGACACTAGCGTTGGTAAACCGATGTATGATACAGTATATATAATCATATATTTACAGTTAATATGGAGGAGTTCCTCAGGGTAGCTTCCTGGAGCCTCAGTATTTCTCAACATTTACAGTTTATGTGTATTTAACAAATTTTCATCAATAATGAATCAACAATTATTCTCAGAATTTATGTTTGGTTCATAAATCAGCTGAAGGTGAAACAGTAGAAACGAACGTTCACGTTTAACGAGGTGGAACCAACCAACAGGGATTCTATAGAAGTTACTCAGTCATGTGACCAGTGATACATCATCACGAGGGGGCGGGTGTCACCTGTCCGTCAGAGTTGAAGGCGAGACAGGCGACTCCGTGTGTGTGGACGTCCCTCAGGATGGAGACGGTCTGCATGGCGTACGTGTCCCAGATACAGATGTACGGGTCCTTACCCACCTGACCCGTCGCCACCTGGACCTTATCTGGATGGATCGATAGACTGGGGGAGGGGGGGGTGGGACAGAAAGAAAACTTCAGATAGTCAGGGTGTTAATGGGGGACATATGTATCATTTAAGAAGTTAACTGCTTGTTGTTGTTGTTCATTAAATCAAAACAAACACAAAATATATCGCGTGACTTTTTTATCTGGATTTCTCCGCTGATCAATGACAGTGCGACTGCAGGTACACCTCCTCACCTGATGATGTCATCGTTGTGTCCCAGGTAGAACTTCTGGGTGTGTTCTCGGGTGTTGTAGACAACACCAACCCCGGCCACGAAGTACACCACTTCTTTTCCTGCGGTGTAGAACAGGTTGTTCCGGCACTGATGACCTCTGTATCCGTAGATCCACTCCAGCCTCAGCTGACACCGAGGAGCAGTCTTATCCGACATGTTCCGTCAGAACCGGGAACGTGATGTAAACATCCGGGAAAGAAATTAAAAACTAGCGTCTTCTCCGTTTGATCTGTTCTGAGAAGATCAAAGACTGATGTCGCATCTGCCACCAAAACGTTCCAATCCTCTTTCATCCAACTCCAAGGCTGCTGGGAGCTGTGGTCCGTCACTGCCGTCTCTTTAACATCCAACTACACTTCCCATGATTCCAAACTGCAGCTTGTGCTAAAAACACAAATTTGTGCTTCAAACTGACGACACTGAGAATTTGAGGAAACATGGAATTAAAGATTCACTGTAAAAACTTTCCATTGGAGATAAAGTGAGCGTGTTTATCTTGTGTTGTACTTTAACTTTGTCCAACGAACAATTAAATCACTAGAGCTCGAATAAAACAAGTTTAATCTGAGGAGAAATAAAAATACAAAAATAAATGTAATTCTGTTGTAAATGTATGAAAGGTTAAAAAAAATCTAAACATACTAACATCTATATTTTGTTAGAGATTTTTTTCGTAGGAAACAAGATATCGTTAAATCCTAAATCATCGTAACCTAAAGAAAAGGTTTGAGGTAAAATATCAAACATTGATCAATCGATCACTTTAAAATCTTGTTTCGAGTTCGTACACAAATATGACACTGGAGGAAATCTGAGTTTACAGATACAAAAACAATATATTTTCTTTAAATCACTTTATATACACACATTTTAATTAAATTAATTAATTTTCAAAACTTCATCTGAATTAAGCAGCTCATCTGATTGTTAATTTCATTAATATACTGTTACTTTAAGAACATTATAATATCATTTGATAACATTTAATAAAAGGTTTATTATCAGACGACTAAATTAAAATCCAGTAGTTTTTTAAAAATCCACCAAACAAACACGTTTATTTTATCTGAATAATTTGTTACTGTTTGTTTACAATGTAAATATATATTAATGTATCCAAAACTTTTTGATTTAAAAACTGAAATTACTGAATTTTTGTGGAACTGTCAGGAAATTGTACGGTTTTGATTTGAAAGAAAAGGTTTGACCACAGTAATGTTGAAATTTACCTCTTTTCAACAAATAATATATCATTTGTGCAGTTTCATGAGGAAAATATATTTATGTATTTTTTTTTAAAGGTGTTTAATTTTTGAAATGACGATGAGACAATATTCTTACACATTATAGGAAAACTATTCAGGGCTCAATACCATTTTTCATAATCTTGTAAAATATCTTTTTTGTAATTTTGACATCTGTGATATTTGACTTTAAATGACATTAAAAGTCTAAACACGTCATTATTCAAATTTGTACAGATTCAATATTTAAAATATTTGTGTTCATTGTTTTAGGTTAAAAAAGCTAGAATGTGACTTTATTATTGTATCATTACATGGTTCTTGAAAGGTTCTTTACATGTGACCAGAACAGTTCTAACAGGAACCAACCGGAACCAAAACAACCTTTCAGGAACCAACAGCTACCAATAGGACCCTTCAGGAACCAACAGGAACCAATAGGACCCTTCAGGAACCAACAGGAACCAATAGGACCCTTCAGGAACCAACAGGAACCTTCGGGTACCAATAGAACCCTTCAAGATCCAATAGGACCCTTCAGGAACCAACAGGACTAATAGGACCCTTCAAGAACCAACAGGAACCTTCAGGAACCAACAGGAACCAATAGGACCCTTCAAGATCCAATAGGACCCTTCAGGAACCAACAGGACCCAATAGGACCCTTCAAGAACCAACAGGAACCTTCAGGAACCAATAGGACCCTTCAAGAACCAACAGGAACCTTCAGGTACCAATAGAACCCTTCAAGATCCAATAGGACCCTTCAGGAACCAACAGGAACCAATAGGACCCTTCAGGAAACAGGATGAACCTTCAGGCAACAACAGGAACCCTTAAAAACCAACAGGAACCTTGAGGAAACAATAGGAGCCTTCAAGAACCCACAGGAACCTTCAGGGACTTTCGGGAACCTTCAGGAACCACCAGTAACCAAGAGGAACACTCAGGAACCAAGAGGGACTAATAGGACCCTTCAAGAACCAATATGAACCTTCAGGAAACACCAGGAACCTTCAGGAACCAACAGGAACCTCCAGGAACCGTTTTGCAGAGGACGTTCTGTTAGAATGTTTTCTGATCCAAACCGGAACATTCCCAGAATTCTGTTTGAAGGTCACAAGACGCGAAGGTAAGATTTCAGAATAAAATGCTCAGAATAATGTTCGGAGCACATGTTGGTTCCTGAGCAGAACCCGGACATGAACCGAGGGTCCGCAGCTCAAACTGAAAACCTCATTCAAACTGAAGCTTCTGGAGGAAATGACAGAAAATCCCGGCGCCGTCTGTTCGATGCTGGATCCGGAGATTACACCGCCGCTTTATCACCGGAGAAAACCCGCATCCGCTCCATCACACACCGACTGCTGCTGCGGCTCTGAGCCGGAGGAGAGGCGCCACGGCCCGGCACGCACCCGGAGCTGCTCCCGGTGCCGCAGACAACCGGAGGACACGGGAAACGGTGAAGGAAAGACGGAATATTAACGGAAATCTCAGGGATCAGCGGCAAGGTCAAGACGGAAAGAATTAACAACACATCCTGTTGTCACTTTCAAAATAGAACACTGATCCTGTGCGGAATATGAAAATAATATACTGAGCATCAATAATATTTGGTCCGAGAAAGTACAACTAATACAAGAGATTACAGTAAAAACATAAAGTAATTCAACCACAAGGGGGCAACAAAGGCCCACTGTATTACAACTAAAACTACTGTAGTTTCCTGAAGTTCACTGATAAAAAACACAAATAAGAATAAATTAAAAAACTATTTCTGCTTGTGCGTGTTTAATACATTTGTGATGTTAATAGAATGAATAATTATAATTATTTTCCGTCTTAATTCTTCCTCAATATAATTTGAATTAAGTCAAGAAAAAGTTTCTGTGATTAATGTGAAAAATGCAGAAAACTCATTAATAATTTAAAAACATCACACAGATCATCTGTGGTTTTTATTGATTCATTCTTTATTCTGATTTATCGTTGTGTGACAAGATATTAAATCCAACTATTTTGAAGGTCAAACTCTTAGTTTCCGGTCTGTTTGGCGCTAATCTCCGGCAGCTTCCCGCCCTATTGGTTCTAGCGCAGTGGATTCACGAATCAGGAGCCGCAGTGCATGATGGGGTGTGTAGTCACGTTCAGGTCAAACAGGAAATAAACATGCTTGTTGGTTTGTTTTACAAACAGCATTGTTGTGTACGAAGGAGCAGGAGTGTAAACACTTTCTGTAATGTTGACACACAAAAAACTATTAAAATACATCGTTTAACAGCAAATGCATCAGATTTTAAATATTATAAATACATCATTTTCAAATGTTAAATTATTTATTAACTATGACAAATATTCATGCTAATTTAACACTTTACTAATAGCTAAAGTAGCTTTTAGCTCGTTAAATCTTCAACACATAAATTTACCTTAAACCGGTAACTGATGACTTCACTTAGCATTAGCTCATATGACCTGTTCCTGTTAGCAAACATAATGCTACCTGACAAGGAGTGTGTCGGGCCCCTGCAGGAGTGTGTCGGGCCCTACAGGAGTGTGTCGGGCCCCTGCAGGAGTGTGTCGGGCCCTACAGGTGTGTGTCGGGCCCTACAGGTGTGTGTCGGGCCCTACAGGTGTGTGTCGGGCCCCTGTAGGAGTGTGTCGGGCCCCTGTAGGTGTGTGTCGGGCCCCTACAGGAGCGTGTCGGGCCCCTGCAGGTGTGTGTCGGGCCCTGCAGGTGCGTGTCGGGCCCTATAGGTGTGTGTCGGGCCCTATAGGTGTGTGTCGGGCCCCTATAGGTGTGTGTCGGGCCCCTGCAGGTGTGTGTCGGGCCCCTATAGGTGCGTGTCGGGCCCCTGCAGGTGTGTGTCGGGCCCCTATAGGTGTGTGTCGGGCCCTATAGGTGTGTGTCGGGCCCCTGCAGGAGTGTGTGGGCCCTGCAGGTGTGTGTCGGGCCCTACAGGTGTGTGTCGGGCCCCTATAGGTGCGTGTCGGGCCCTACAGGTGTGTGTCGGGCCCCTGCAGGTGTGTGTCGGGCCCCTGGGTTAAATCAGACTCAGGACAAACAGCTGGTGTGTAAAGTTTCAAGGCTTTAATGACATCGCACAGAGAGAGAGAGAGAGAGAGAGAGCTTTAAAGTTACAGGTGCAGTTTCATACATGAGAAAAGCTTTAATGTTCTAACATCTGTTTAAATATTGAAACAGCTTCTTCATTCATATACATGTAGTTTCTGATTGTGCAGTAAGATGGCGCTAACTTCCATACATGTTCGGTACGATAGATAAACAGCGACAGAGCAACATGAGTATCAAAGAGCAGAGAATCTGAACGCAGCTACAAGCAAACCAGCCTCACCTCTCCACCGCTGTACCGCCCCCTACTGTCCGCAGTACAACACGTACGTTTACCATGAAACATCGAAGCTTTAGTGTTTATTATACATGTTGATCTTCATTATCAGAAACATCGAAACCAAAGAAAAAGATTCAAAAAACAAGATATATTAGTTCCGAGTGAGTTTTTCAGGCGACGCTCTGAGAATGACGAAGCATGCAAGTGTCTACAGCGCACACCTCCTGGAAGGTGATTGGCTGTTTTTAAGACAAATAGAAAATGGTGACAGCGTGACAGAAAACAAAAGAATAAAAATGAAATGCACTCTTGGTCCAATTTCTCGCTGGCTAAGGAAGAATGTAGGTTGTCTTTACGACACCTCACAAAATTGAGGAAATAACGAAGACCTGTTTCAAAAAGTAGAAAAATAAGAAAAATTTGGACAAAAAAAACACAACAAAGAAATATGGGCTTGGTCCCTGATGATGTCACAGAGACTGAGCGAGAGTGGTAACCGTGGTAACGCCCTTGTTAGACATTGTGAAGTAACAGCAGTTCATCGCCGACATACAAACAAACAGAGCGAGAGTTCGTCTTCAACAAAGTGCTTTCAGTTTAGAAAACTCGTAACTATGAACCGCCGTCACATCACGTCTGAAACACGCAGTCTGACTCAAGTGACATCACAAATGACCTCACAACAAAGATCTTTACTTAAAAACATGAAACAAAAACTGAAAACAGACAAACGAAAGAACGTTGCACTTTGGTGAAACTTTTGATCCTCGCTTGAACTTTCAGAACCAACAAACTCTGAAGCTGAAAGATGTGAAAACGCACTCGGGAGAAGATTCCAGTTCTTTTTGTTTCCAGATGCAGATGATGAGAATTTACTCGTTTTTAAAGAAGCGAAAAAACGACAAGCATGAGAGCGCGAGTTCAGATCGACGGAGTTTCACCAAAGTGCTGCAGATTCTTCTTCTACTGCTTCTTCTTGCTGAACAGACTGAAACGTTTCTCTTTCTCCTTTTCCTTGTCCTTCTCTCTCTTTCCGGGACTCGACTCAGTGGTGAGTGTGACGGCGGCCGGCAGCGTGTGAGCTCGTCCAGACGCCGGTGTGCCGGGCAGGCTGCCTTGAACGTCGCTGCGGTCGGCAGCGCTGGTGTTCAGGATGGCCTGGATCCAGGTGCTCATCTCCTCCTGAAAGGAGCGACAGCTCAGTGAGCAAAGTTTTCAAAGACAACGTGAAATTTAAAATGTCACCAAAAATATTTTTCATCAAATGAAGAAACTCACCTCATCTTTGGCTTGAAACAGAAACTCATTTCCATCGTTCACTCTGAGAAGAAGAAGAAGAAGAAGAAGAAGATGAAACTTCTTATCACAGTTTTTCTTACCTTTATTAACTTTATTAACCAACATGTTCTTTACAGTCTGTTATAAAACGGGAAGTTAAGATCACACATTGTCTGATTCATTCTCCATCTTTAATCGGATGAGTGAGAAAACAGGATGGCCGCCTCATCACCTGAGTTTGAAGACATGTTTCTTCTTCTTGTAGTCTGAGGCCACGTCGCATGCCGCCTCCTTCAGGCTGATGGGAACCTCGTTGTGATACGGGACGCCCTGAGCCACCGCCTTGGTGTCCTTGTAGAAACCTATTTCCTGGTTGTTGATGACACAGTACACGTTGTGCCACGACCTGCCAATCAGAGAGCAGCTGGGTCACAGGTCGATCACAGCGCTGAGAGGAGAGAGGATGGCGGAGGATCTTTGTGGTTACCTGTTGGACGCCTTCTTGTTGTGCCCCTCCCACTCGTGTTTGCGGTGCAGGAGCCCCTCCAGCTGAGACGGGGGAGACTCCTGGGTTTTGGACGGCAGCGTGGACGACAGGCTCGTCTTGCTCTTCCTGCCGGAGGTCGGGGACGGGGTCGGACTCGGCTCCTTGGAGCTCCGCTCGGCCACGCCGTTCACCAGATCGGCAGCGTCCTCGCCGTCCTGAGCCGGAGTCAAAGATTTAACGAGGACAACACTGAATAACGACATTTTCATAAACAATAAATTTGTTCTGTTTACATTCATAATTTAACATTAATAAACACAAATAAAGACAAAAACACAATTTAAACTTTTCAATGTTTCTTCAAATCTGCCAACAACCTGAGTTACAAGCTGAACGCTGGATGTGGTTGTTGTACTGATTTCAGCCACAAGGGGCTGGAGTCAAACACAGTCCAGAGACTTTCTGATTTCATGAATCAATCGTTATGAAAAGTTATGAAACTTTAATGCCAAGTCTGTATCCCCCTCCTCCTCCTCTCCCTCTGTCCGTCCGTCCCTCCCTTCCTCCCTCCCCCATCCTCCCCCTCCATCCCTCCATCCTCCGTCCATCCCTCCTTCCCTCCATCCTCCATCCCTCCGTCCATCCCTCCTCCCTCCCTTCCTCCTCCTCCGTCCATCCCTCCTTCCCTCCCTTCCTCCTCCCTCGTCCATCCCTCCTCCTCCCCCCTCCTCCCTCCGTCCATCCATCCCTCCCTCCGTCCATCCCTCCTTCCCTCCCTTCCTCCTCCCTCCGTCCTTCCCTCCCTTCTCCCTCCCTCCCTCTGTCCATCCATCCTCCCCTTCCTCCCTCCGTCCATCCCTCCCTTCCTCCCCTCCCTCCTCTCCTCCCTCCCTCCGTCCATCCCTCCCTTCTCCCTCCCTCCGTCCATCCCTCCCTCCGTCCATCCCTCCCTTCCTCCTCCCTCCTTCCCTCCCTTCCTCCTCCCTCCGTCCATCCCTCCTTCCCTCCCTTCCTCCTCCCTCCGTCCATCCCTCCCTCCCTCCGTCCATCCCTCCTTCCCTCCCTTCCTCCTCCCTCCGTCCTTCCCTCCCTTCTCCTCCTCCTCTGTCCATCCATCCCTCCCTTCCTCCTCCCTCCGTCCCTCCCTTCCTCCCTCCCCCATCCTCTCCCCTCCTCCCTCCTCCCTCCTCCCTTCCTCCTCCTCCGTCCCTCCCTTCCTCCTCCCCTCCTCCCTCCCTTCCTCCCTCTCCTCCCTCCATCCCCCTCTGTCCATCCCTCCTCCCTTCCTCCATCCCCTCCCTTCCTCCCCTCCCCATCCTCCTCCCCTCCCTTTCCCTCCTTCCTCCTCCTCCTCCATCCATCCCTCCCCTCGTCCATCCCTCCTTCCTCCCCTTCCTCCTCCCTCCGTCCTTCCCTCCCTTCTCCCTCCCTCCCTCTCCATCCTCCTCCCTTCCTCCTCCCTCCCCCTCCCTTCCCTCCCCATCCTCCCCTCCCTCCCTTTCCCTCCCTCCTCCCTCCCTTCCTCCTCCTCCCTCCCTCCGTCCCTCCCTTCCTCCCCTCCTTCCTCCCCTCTCCCTCCCTCCATCCCCCTCTGTCCATCCCTCCCTCCCTTCCTCCATCCCCCTCCCTTCCTCTGTCCATCCCTCCTTCCTCCCTTCCTCCTCCGTCCCTCCCTTCCTCCGTCCCTCCCCTCCTCCCTCCCTTCCTCCCTCTCCCTCCCTCCATCCCCCTCTGTCCATCCCTCCCTCCTTCCTCCATCCCCTCCCTTCCTCTGTCCATCCCTCCTTCCCTCCTTCCCTCCCTCCTCCTCCCTTCCTCCCCATCCTCCCCTCCCTCCCTCCCTTCCTCCTCTCTCCCTCCCTCCCTCCCTCCTCTGTCCATCCCTCCTTCCCTCCCTTCCTCCTCCCTCCGTCCGTCCATCCATCCCTCCTCCGTCCATCCCTCCCTCCGCCCATCCTCCATCTCTCCGCTCATCCCTCCGTCCATCCCTCACCCTCCGCCCATCCTTCCATCTCTCCGCCATCCCTCGCCATCCTTCCGCCCATCCCCCCTCCTCCGTCCCTTCCTCCCTCCGTCCATCCATCCTCCGCCCATCCTCCTCCCTTCCTCCCTCCGTCCATCCCTCCGTCCATCCTCCTCCATCCCTCCGTCCATCCTCCTCCCTCCCTCCCTCCCTCCGTCCATCCCTTCCTCCCTTCCTCCTCCCTCCGTCCATCCCTCCCTCCGTCCGTCCATCCATCCCTCACTGAGAGTGACATCGTTATGACAGTGATTGATTGACAGGGGGAGACTGACCCGAGGAGAGTCGTGGTCGGACGCCAGTCCGTTCTGAACGATGACGCCGCTGCAGAGACAAAGAGAAACACAGTTTATATGGAACGGACCAATCACAGCGGAGCTCTGCTCGTCACTTCCAGAGTATTCACCTGTGCTGCTGTGACTCGTCGTGTTGGATCAGCGGCGGCTCTGGAGACGGCGGCTTCCTCCTGCGCTCCTCCTCCTCCTGCTGCCGCCGCACCTCCAACAGCTCCAACTGAAACACATGACGTCTCAGACCGTCCAACCGCATGACGACAAAATACACCAAGACTTTTATATTTTCCTGGATTATTATTGGACGATGTTGGTGACAGAGAAATGACAGGAAACCATCCACAACCAATCAGCTGCCAGGTCTTTGATTATTCATATACATTATATCTATTATTACAGGTTATTATAATAATATTATTATAATTAAATCAGATTAATGAGACGTCGTCACTTTAAGAGCAGAAACAAAAGATCTGTCGAAATTTCTAAATCTGAAAAAAAAAACTTGTGAAACATGAAAAACAAAAGAACATTAACGTTCTCCGATTACCGTGGTCAGTCGCTCTAGAGCCGAGAAACGTTCCTCCCAGGTGGCGGCCGACTTCTCGAAGGCTTCGTGGCGTTTGATGAGTTTCTCCACCTCGTCCACACTCTGTCCCATCTCCCTGCTGGACAGGTAGGGCTCCTGACCCAGCAGCCACGCCTCGGCGACGCCAGCATCCCGGGAGAACTGGTGCACCTCCAGGACTGAGAGGGGGTTATACAACCACCAGATACTGTTGACGAGTCATGTGACGGCAGCACAGGACGACCTCACAGCAAAAAACCTGATATTCACGTCAGTTCTTCTTTAAGTCAAACTGTTTTTTTAACCCTCACGTTGCTTGTAGGACGTCGTGTTCACGAGAAAGTGACGGACGACCTGAAAAGCTAACGTCTCTGCGGCGCCGCTGTAAAACGTGAGACGTTCCAAAAATATGACGTCACATGTGAAGAGAATTTTCTTATGAACAATGTAAAATGGTTTTTTTTACGTTAATTGACAACTGATCATGTAATTATGAGAAGGCGGAGTCTTACTAAGCCGTAGCCACTCCCATCGATCTTCCCACTTGTCAATCATCTCTTTCCTCTTGTCCGTCAGCTGCAGCAGCTTCTCTTTGATCTGAATGAAACACACACCGTCATCACTCACCTGTGACTCACCTGCTGCTGTCGTCCAATCACAGACGAGAACAAACTTGCCAACTGATTTGTGAAATCACATGATTCAGACTCGACACATCACTGTGACGTAACAGGAAATTATTATAGTGACGAGTTCGTTAAATCTCCAAAATAAAGATAAAATATTTTCTAAATAAATTAGTAAAATTATAAAACATGTTCATCTTTTATTTCTTACATTAAAAACTTAAACTTCAAACATTGAAACTTTTGAACTTAGCGTCTGGTCCTCACCTCCTCAGAGGCGTAGTGTTTTCGGGCGAGCAGGGCTTTCCCCAGCTCTATGCAGGCGGTGAAGCTGTCGTTTCGGGCATCAATCTCGGCTTTGATGCCCTGATGGTTGTTCATCAGCAGCTCCACTGACGACACGTCTCTAAAAACACAGGAACGCAGCAGCGTCACTTAACGCCGCTCTGCTTTACGACACGTTTTCAGTGTGGGGTGAACAGTACCTAGGTTTCTCCTGGGCCTCGATGAGTCGGATCACGTCGTCCATCCACAGCATCAGGTCTCGGACCATGCTGAAGAACCTGAACTTATCGCCGGTGTCGAGGAGGCGGAGCCGGCGTCCGTCGCACGCCTCCAGCAGACTCCTCCAGGCCTCCAGCACCTCGCACTCCCTCCGCTGGATGTCGTCAGCTTTGTCGCCCGCATATGCCGACTGAAGGCGGACTGCATCGTCCTGCAGCTGCCTCACCTGCCACACAGGGTCAAATGGACAGGTCACATGATGTCAGGGGAGTTTAGTTGAAACAATTTTCCCGAGAAGCTGCATTGTCTGTTTTTATTTATTTGCATTAGCTAGGAAGCTAGTCAGCCACGTTAGCATGACGCTAACATTCTTAATTCCGCTGCTATGTCGACAGATTCTACATCAGAGAAAATAACTGAAAGTAAAAAACCTGAATGACGTCAACTTTACGAGTTCCGTCATTAAAACAATGTTTGTGTCACTAATTAAAATGAAAACCGTTCAATAACGATGGTCAGTGATGCTCCACATGTGAATCATGAGGTTTAATGCAGAAATCTGGTTTAAATGATGTCAGTTTCTATTCAAATTCATCTTCACGCTCCCAAAACAATGTCCCCATAAACTGAAGGCATCCCCATAAAGCATGAGGGACTCACCTGTGTTCCCAGCGCCTGGATGTCATGTTCGAAGGTGGTGTGCATCCTCTGCAGCGTCTCCACCGTGTTCTGGTCTCGTCCAACCTCCTCCGGCAGCTTCTTCTGCTTGTCCAGGATGCGCCCAAGGATCTCCTTCGCATCGTTGTAGAACTTGTGGAGCTCGAAGGAGGCAGCGAGGATCTGCGTCCTGGTATCGATGAGCTCCAGCAGGTCGGCCCAGGCCTCGTTAAGCCCGTCTTTCCACTCCGCCACAGTCGCAGCGTCGCCATGCCCGGCATTGATCAGCTCGTCCGCCAGACGGTTAACAGCATCCACGCGCTCCTGACCGATGTTCCCCGTGTCCCGGGCAAATTCCCGGAAACGTTCCTGTAACATCTGAGCACAGACGAAAGAGGTCAAAGGTCAGATCAAATACTTCTGCTACTTATATTATTCATCGTAAAAATCGATTAGCCATTAGCTCGAGCTCTTTAACATATGACTTGGTATGGTCATATGGTTTGTGGTTATGTCAGTAGCTGGTACCAGGGGCAGTGTTAGAATCAGAACTAGTTGTCATGGAAACGTACAGTTACGTGTTCGTAGTCCTGTCCCAGCTCATGTGACCCGGCCACCACCTCCCGCTCAGCGATCCACTGCTCGAGGTCGTCGACCTCACGGTTCAACTGGAAGAGGCGGAGCCTCTCGTCCAATTTGCCACGCCTCTCTTCAGACAGGTCCTTCAGGCCGGCGTAAAGTTTGTCCACCTGAGACTGACGCATGCTGATCCGCTCACTGACACACACACACACACACACACACACACACACACACACACACACACACAGGGGGGTGAGAACTGGTTCAGACAGATTGATTGTGTTGCAGTGACGGAGCAGGTCACAGGTGTGTGTACCTCTCTGGGTGTGCGTCGGACACCAGTCCTCGGCTGGTCTTTGACAGTTGGTGGACGGTCTCGGCGTAGTCCTCCACCGCCAGCTCCACAATCTGATGCTTCTTCAACATGGTGACGGCGCTCAGCTCGTCCTGAAACACACAAACAACCGATGACGTCAAAGCTGGTTATTGTGTCGTAGCCGTCGAGTAGGATCCAACGCCCCGGCCCCGCCCCACCTTAGCCTTCTCCTCTGACATCATGTACAGCTCCTGCTCGCTCATCCACGCCTCGGCCTCGGCAGCGTCAAAATAGTACTGCTGAGCCTTGTGGGCCTCCTCCAGCCGGCCGTGTCGGCACTCCGCCTCCTCCATATGCTGCCGCCACAGCTGCTGCAGCTCGGCCAGACGCTGACGGATGAGGTCGGTGTTGGAGGACTCGTCGCGCAGCAGGCTCTGACTGCGTTCCAGGATGTCATCGATTCGAGGCTGATGTCCTTGGATCTCCTTCTGCAGAGTCTGAGAGCGAGAGAGAGGTCAAAGGTCAAAACAAACTCCTGCACCGGTTATATTTTCTACATCCGTGCTCCTCTGTGATGTCCATGTAGCTTCAGATCATTTTGCCCAGACGCTGCACGTAGAATAAGAACAACTACAACTCTGATGTTCGTGTTCACGTCCGTAATGACAAATCCACGAGGATCCGTGTGACCACGGTGATGTCACACAGGAAGACACGCCTCTTTCTCTCGTGCAATGGATTTTCGTCTGTAAACTCACGTCAGACATTTTCTATCAACACGGACGATGAAAGCTCAAAAGTCTCAACTGTGCAATTCATTCACTGCAAATATTTCTTCTTGTCTTTACACTTTATATGCCAGTTTAATTACATTCATATGTTTCTGTATTTCTATATATTCTTTATCTTCCTTCCACTTAATTATTGCATGTTACTTGTTACTTGTTACTTGCGGATGTCTTTTGACTCATTTGGATTACCTTAATCTTAAAAATCTTTTCTAGTCAGAAACCGACGGCGCCTCCTGCTGGCTGAGGGTTGAGCTTGCACTCGTCACAGGTTCTCATCTGTGACGAGGAGCAGAAAGGATGTTTCTAATGTTCTGCTTGTGTTCCGTGCTCGTCTCACACGCACAGTTTCACATATGGTTTAAACATGTGAGGGTTTGGACACAAACGCACAGTTGTGGGAATCCCTCAGCTCAGGTGAACATCAGAACACTTGGACCTCACACCTGTGACCTGCACGGAGGTGCTCAGGGAACGTGGTTAACTTGCAGAGTGTCAGCTCAGTGAGACGACAGTTCGAACATTGCGTTTCTCCCACCTGGTTCTTCTTGATGAGCAGCTGGACGGTCTGCAGGTTGTGTCCGTGGTCGGTGGACGTGGCGACAGGCATCCGCTCCTGAACCCACAGCTGGAAGACAAACCATCAACATCAGTCTGAACTCCTGCTGGTAATAACACAGTGCACCTGATGGTGTTCTCAAAAGTTTCAACAAGATGTGTTGAAAGTGAAACCTCATCTTTTAAATAACACTTTTATTTTGTTACTCATTTAAAAACTGAAATTCTCTGATATTAACAAAACAATCGACCAAACGTGGGTCGAGTCGGGTTCAGTTTTACGTACAATCTCATCCTCAACATCTCGGTTGAACTGGTGAACTTCTCTTGATTCCACCAAGAAGTTCCTGCGGCGTCTCAGCGGCTCCAGCAGCTCCTGGAACTTACTCTCCACCAGCTGCCTCCGCCCGTCCACCTCATCAGCGTCCTTCACCTCCTGACCCAGAGCCTTCACCTGGCTCTGCAGCTCCACCACCTCCTTCTGACGCACCTCCACCTGGTTCTCCAGCATCTGCAGGGGGGTCAGAGTCAGACTGGTACTACTGCTGCAGCTCCACCAGGGGGCGAGTCAGACTAAGGTTTATATAATAATAAAAGTATCTCAAGTAAAAATAGTGATTCCTTATTTCTGTAGTAATCATCCAATGATGATACTGTACCTGCTGTTTCTTGAGCAGGATGTTGACAGAGGTCAGATCTTTGCCGTAGTCGTCAGACTGGATCTGACCCTCGAGACCAACGAGCCACTTGTCGAGGTCGGTGCAGCTTTGAGTGAACAGCTCGGCCTTGTTGGCATCGAACAGGCACTGAGCCTTTGTCTGCGTGGTCGACTCTAACTCCTCCCACATGGCGTGGAGCGCTGACAGCTTCTCCTTCACCACCGCCTCCGTCTCCGGTTTCTCTGACACCAGCATCATGCCTTCCTGCAGACACACGGACCCAGTGGGGTTTGAATACATTCAAATGAATTGTGTGTTGTGTTGAATTTGTTGGAACTTGATTTATAGAAACGGTGACCACCCTGATTGATTCACATTTTACTTTCTTGAAAGATTATTATTATTATATAGAAGGTATTTTCTGTGCCAACAAGCAGAGGAGGGATGAAGAGCTGCTGCGTGGTTCATGGACTTATAGTTGAGTGTGACATGGGGAATGTTACCAGGGACTGAGCAAAGACCCAGAGGAAAAATGTGAGCCTTTCATAGGTGAAAGTGGACTGTCACCGTTACACCTCAAGATGAAACTGTAGCCAGCGCTGCCGTGTGGAGACCACCTACTGCTCCGACTCCAAATCTTCCAAGTACCACCCATTAACTCAGCCACACATACAGCCCAGGTGGAAAATACATGAATTCCACTTTTTGTAGTGGATTAAAAATCAGATGTTCTGTTTTCTAGTGGTCATCGATTCTTTCGATTGCTGACTCGAATGTACTAGATGCTGCAGATCCAGTTAAGGTTTGGTTTAGTAGAACAGTGTTGATCCGTTCGCTGTAACAGGACGGACGCTCAGTACCTTCTGGATCTTGTCCAGCCACTCTTTATTGGACTGCAGTTCGGCCATGAAGGCCTGGTGCTTCAGCCACTTGCTGTGTAGGTTCCTGGCCTCGTCGTACGTCATGTCCTGCGCTGTGAGCATCTTCTCGTTGATCCACAGAGACAGCTGCACACAAACACAAGGTGTTCATTGAAACCTAAAGGGTTCATCCTCTGCATGTGTAAAGTGTAGAGATGAGACTGACCTCCTGACAGTCCTGCAGGAACTTCTGCAGGTCTCTGTTGTCCTTCAGTCTCATCAGCAGCTCCACAGCAGCCTCCCTGTTCTTCTTATGCCTGAAACACAGAAACATCTCAGATCCTGGATTCTGATTGGATGAAGATTTCATTATTTACAGATGATATGGATCACATGATCTTCATTAGAAGATGTTTTTCATCTGATTACATTACGCACAAGACGTCATTTAAGAAAACATGGACACTCAAAGATCTACGATGAAACTGTGCAAACTGATCTGCTGAGGAAGATCAAGTGATATTAATGAAAGCTCCAGAACTTAACAGACTTTGTGTTGTGTCTTTATTGAAGCTTCTTCTTCGAGTTGTTTCATTAAACGTCTCTCAGCTGTAAAATGGAGCTGATGGCTACCTTTCGTCAATGGAGGCGACTCTCTCCTGGATACGTTCGGCGTCAATGTTCCCGTCGCTCGCCAGGCGCCTGCCGGCCTCCACCACACCGTTGATCTTGTCTTCGTTGGCGTCCATGGTGGTCATGAAGTCCTCCTGCTTCCTGATGGCGGCCTCGGCACCTTCCAGAGTAGAGGGCATCTCAGTGTGAGCCAGGACGTACTCCTGTAAGGAGAAGGACAGCTAATGAAGTCACTCAAATCCAAAGGGTTCATCTGCTGGGGAACAGGAATTGAATCAGGACAACTGATCCATAAGATAAGATCTGCATCAGCTGGACCAAGTTGACATTATGTGCTGATGGTGGTAGTTAATGTTTTCTGAAGACAATGAAATTACAAGAATAATTTGAAGACATGGAGTGAACATTTGATTTTGTACCAAATCAAAGGATCCGAACCAGAAGTTTGCCTCGTCAGTCTAATCCCTATGTTGAGGCAGGTTTATGAGTGAATGACGTAGATCTAAGAGTTTACCTGGTTGTTGAGGAAGGCCTCGGCCTGCTTCGTGTCCCTGAGGAACAGCTGGTAAGCATGTGACTGGGACAGCAGGTTCTGCCGGTTCTCCCACATTTTGTGAAGTTCGTTCCAGCCGGTGTCGAGCGCCTGCAGCCTCTGTCGCAGGAACATGTACTGAGCGTCTGTCTGGCCCTGAGTCACCATCTCCCCCATGTCCCGCATCTTCTGGTAGTCCTCCTCATAGTTCTGGATCTCGTTCTTGATGCCTTCATGCTGAGCCATCAGCTTCTCTGCCTCAGCCAGCGTGTTGGGCATGTCCTCTGAGGCGATGGCGGTCTGAGTGCGGGAGAGCCACGACTGGAAATCGTCCAGCTCACGCAAGAACTGTTGCAGCTTCCGGGCCTCACCCAAAGACTCCTCACGGTTCTTCAGTGTGTTCTTCATTTCCTCCCAGACAGCATTGATCTCAGCCAGACGGCCTGTGATGGCCTTAGCCTGGTCGGGGTGCTCCTCTGCCAGCCGCTGGGCCTCACCGCGCAGGTCACCCAATTTGTCCTCGATGGCAGCCAAGTCACGCTCCATACCGGTCAGTTTACGCTGCAGGGCCATGACACCAGTGAGATCGTTGCCCAGCTCCTGCGTGGACTCGATGACCTTGGTCTTCTCTTTGATCCAGGACTTGGTCTCGTTGCAGTCGAGGTGGTAGTTCTGCACACCCAGAGCAGAGTTCAGGGACTCCTTCTTCTGGTCCACCAGGTCACGGAACTGACTCCACCTGTAGGCAGAGGAGAGGATCGTCAAAACTACAACCATGCTTTAAGTTTCAGGATGTTTACATTGTAGATAAATAGATTTATTTACTTTATTTTTTGTTTTTATATTAATAAAACACCATCGGTTATTTCATGGTACACCAGTCTGTACCTGTTGTTCAGTTTGTCCTGCTGGGTCTTGATGTCCTTTTCACTTGGGTGACCATTATGCATCAGCTGCCGGGCGATCTGGTTCACCACAGCGACACGAGACGCCTGGTTGTTCATCTCTGGCTCTAGACTCTCAAACCTGCAGAGGATATTCCACCTGAGTACAGATCTGGCTCAAGAAGACGCATCACAACAGATGTACAGAACCTCTGGTCCTACCTGTGCTGTATAACCTCAAGGTCTTCCAGTTTTTCAGGGATCTCCAAGCTGTTCAGCCACTGCTCCTTCTCATCGATCCACACCTCACATGCGTCGGCTTCACTGAACATCTTATAGAGCGCCAGAGCATCCTGCAGCGCCTGTTTCCTCAGCTTTGTCAGCTCAGCCACCTCCTTATAGCGCTCCTCAATGCCGGCCAGACGACCACGCACCTCCTCTGACTCCGCCTCCTCTTTGGGCAGGGAGGTAGCCTGCTCGTGAAGTAGGTCGATGACTGGCCGGTAGCTAACTACCTCTGCTGCTGCATCCTTATGTTTCCTGACCAGCGCCTGGGTGGAGAACTCATCATGGCCCGTCTCTCCACTGGAGACAATGCGCAAGGCATCTAACGTCCAGGCATCAACATCATCTGCGTCAGTCTGAAACTGGTGCAGGGCCAGAGCCTGCTCCAGCCTCTTCTTCCTCGCGGCTGCCAGCTGCTCCAGTGCCGTCCACTGAGCCTGCAGGTCAGCAATACGCTCCTGAATCCTAGTGGCACCAAAGTGACCGGCCTCTACCATGGCTTGGCCCTCAGCAATGGTGTGGTGGAGGTGTCCAGCGCGGCCGGTCATCTCATCCTCCAGAGCACGCTGCTGGCTGAGGAGGCGCAGCGCCCCTGTCAGGTCCTTGCCATGTTCGAGAGAAGAAAGGATCTGCTCCTTCTCACGGATCCAGCCCTCCTCCTCAGCCATTTCCCAGTAGAACTTCCAGAGGCGACGCGACTCCTCCAGGCGGGCGCGACGCTCGGCAGCCAGCTGGATCAGCTCCTGGTAGCTAAACTCAAGGTGGGAAACTCGGTCCTGGATGACCTGAGGGTCGCAGGGTTTGTAGCCTGGACAGGAAGACCATTATCATCACTTAACCATTATAGCTGCTGTGAAATCATTTTAAATGTTGACTCCTTTTACCATCCACTATGGAGAGAGACATTCACTGCTTGGCCTCATCAAAGTAAAAAACAAAGTCATTTTATAATAATTTAGAGAAGAACTCTTTGAGGACAGATGTTGCTACCACTGCTCACCACTGTCGTTGCCGGAGTGCTTGTTAGCGTTTGTGGTGACCGCCTTCACCCGGTCAGCCTGGATGCCGATGTCGGCCTCCACCAGGGCATGTTTTTGCAGCAAGTCCTCCACACCCAACAGATGCTTCCCATAATCCTGGGACAGCAGTAGCATCTGGAAAACAGACAAAACGAAGACGCACAGTTACGAGCTCGATCAGCTTCTCGCTCAAGATGATTGTTACAAAGAAGTTACCCCCTGGTTCCCGTCTAAACTCATCCTCCACCTGTCTCTGCACTAGATGCACAGAAATCCATTTTCTTCTCTGATAAAAAAATCTACCGTCTCCCTGGTCATCGGTACCTTCATTTCATCCATCCAGTCCATGATGTACAGCATCTCCTGGAAGACTCTCTGCAGACCCAGGTTCATCTCCAGCCGGAGTCTGCGGGCCTTCAGCAGCTCCAGTAGATACTCCCACAGCCGGATCACATTGTCCTTCCTGGCAGTGATGCGTTTGATGTCGTGGTAGTGCTCCGCCTCCAGCTCCTTCGCTACGGCAACCACAGCCTGGACACGCTCCTCGTATGCTGAAATGTCTGTCTCAATTGCCTCATGCTTCTTGGTGGCCGCCTCGACAGCCTGAAGGTCGAATCCAAAGTTGTCCTAGAGGGAGAAGAGGAGACATTGTCACTTTATCAAATGGCCCCACAATTACTTGTTAAAAGATAAAAGTCTGGGCGTCGTTACAGAACCTCGCGCAGTTTGCCTTCAGCTGCAGTTGCTGACCACCTGCTGTGTGTCCTCTTACCTGTGACACCAGCCTCTGGTTCTCACTGAGCCAGGTCTCTCTCATGGCCGCTTTGCGGTCGAAGCGTCTGGCCAGTTGTTCCAGTTTCTCCTGACGAATGAGCTCCGTCCTCAGAGCCAGCTCCCTCTCGTGCTCGGCCTTTTCCAGTCGCTCCCAGGCCTGACGAGCACAGACAAACATCAGAACGCTTCTTTATAAAGTTGTTAATGAACAGTAATGTTACTTCAACAATCAAAACAGTGAACGCCAGTCAGCTGGTGAATAAAGACAGTTGATTAGAAGTCGTTCCTTGAGGTCCATGTGTCTCGGAGCAGCTCTGACCTTGTTGATGTCAGAGATGAGTTTTCCCTCTCGGGGCATGTAGACCTTCTGGTTGTTGGCTCTCATCTTACTCTGGATGGTGAAGAGAAGAACCTCCAGGTTTCCCTTCTCTGTGAACCTGAGGAAATGAGAGACACCACGGCCGAGAAGGATGAGAGAGTGAGGAGGTGGAGTTACAGGATGTACACGACATTTTCATGACAATATCAAACTGATGGATTTGAACAACTCCTGCAGGAAGTCTGTCAGTGACTGCAGCAGTTATGGGTTTGATGGGGCGGACTGGACAGGGGATATGGAAGAGGACAGGGGTCAGAGGTCAAGTGAAGTTAGAGGTTCTAACTTTGGAGGTTTCTCCACGGTGCGGTAGGTGTTGAAGGCCTGGAGCTGCTGCTGGACTCCGACCAGAGAGTTGGCGAACTTCCTGTTGTTGAGGATGATGATGGTCTGTTCGATCCACTCCAGCAGGTCTGACGCCAGAGACTCGTACTTCTCGATCATCTTCTCCGTTTCGATGGCGTTGTCCAGAACCTGGACAAAAAAAACAACAGAGCAGGAACATGTGAGACGACGTACATAGCGTCTCTTTGTGCCCCCCCACACACGGTGCTTTCACTGACCTTTCCGATGCGTTTGCCCTCCACCTTCAGAGCCTTCATCTTAGAGAAATAGTGATAATACGTCACCACGTAGGTGATGACTGACTTCTCATCAGGGTGGTCCACGCTGATGTCTGAAACCCAAACATCATTGGTTCATGTGTGTCAGACTGGGACATGTGACTTTAACGCCGCTCGCACACGACAGTTGTATGGGCGGGGTTTCTGTATGTGGGTGGGGCCTCTGTGAGTGTGGGTGTGTTCTCCTGTGGGTGGAGACCCTGTATGTGTAGGTCCTCGTGCTGTGGGCGGGGTCTCACCCTCGGGGTCCAGCAGCCTGGTGAGGCCCAGGTGTTGCTCTGCCAGGTTGAAAGCGTTCTGCAGGTTGTAGTGAGCGTTGGATTTTTTCAGTTTGTCAAAGTCGATCAGATCAGGCCTGAAAAAATGGATTAAATTTTAAAACAAAAACACCCGAGGTGACGACACAGAGCAGTCGATGATGAAGATGATGAAGATGAGGACGTCACCTGTGTTTGTGGATCAGAGCGTTGAACGCCATTCCGTCTCTCCAGCTGGTGCTGAAGTTGTGAATGTTCACGTTGGGATACCTGAAAAGAATCAACACGATGATGTCACCGCGTTCTGCTGCTGCAGCATCACATCTGTTCACACACACACACTCATACACACACACACACACACACTCATATACACACACACACACACACACACACACACACACACACACACACACACAGTGTGTATATCATGCAGTGTTGCCTGTGGATCAAGAGGTTTGGTGCGGGGGTGTTGTACATATGGATTCAGTTCAGGATATTTCATTGTAATGTGCTTGGATATGAAAGAAATTCTCGGAGAACTAAAGCTGTAAACTGAACAAGGAAATATCTCACTTTGTTATAAATATTAAAGTCTGTCACAACAAAATGTGTTGGACGATATTTTGTCACAGAAATTATTGTGATAAATGATGTAATTATCATCACTTTGAAACCATTTTATACCACTGATACGATATTAGAGCATAACAATGGAAGTTCACCCTTTAAAAGAGCAATGAATGTTTAATCCTTAAGAATATTCAGTCTGACATTTGAATTCAAAATAGTAAAATACCCTGAATAAATAAAAAAATAAACCACAATCAAAGCAATATTTGGTGGGGCCTGTGTGTGAGTGCGTGGGGGGCCAGGGCCTGTGTGTGTGTGTGTGTGTGGGGGGCCAGGGCCTGTGTGTGAGTGCGTGGGGGCGGGCCAGGGCCTGTGTGTGTGTGTGTGTGTGTGGGGCCGGGCCCAGGGCCTGTGTGTGCGTGCATGGGGCGGGGCCTGTGTGAGTGTGTGGGGGCGGGGCCGTGTGTGAGTGTGTGTGTGGGGGCGGGGCCTGTGTGTGAGAGTGCATGGGGGCGGGGCCTGTGTGTGTGAGTGCGTGGGGCGGGGCCGGTGTGTGAGTGTGTGGGGGCGGGGCCAGGGCATGTGTGTGAGTGCGTGGGGCGGGGCCTGTGAGTGCGTGGGGCGGGACCAGGTGTGAGTGCGTGGGGCGGGACCTGTGCGTGTGTGAGTGCGTGGGGCGGGGCCAGGTCCTGTGTGTGGGTGCGCGGGGCCAGGGCCTGTGTGTGGGGGCGTGGGGGCGGGGCCAGGGCCTGTGTGTGAGTGCGCGGGGCGGGGCCAGGGCCTGTGTGTGGGTGTGTGGGGGCGGGGCCAGGGCCTGTGTGTGAGTGCGGGGGCGGGGCCAGGGCCTGTGTGTGGGTGCGTGGGGGCGGGGCCTGTGTGTGAGTGTAAACCCCGCCCTCTGAATGAAGGGGAGGCGAGAGAAGCGATGAACCAGCTAAATGTTTGACGCACAAGAAACAAGCAAAAGAATTAGTCGCACTGTCAAATCTTTAGTGTGACGGGCTACTACACAGTTGTTACCAGCGGAAACACTGTTATGTGTATATATTGTGCTTATTGTGTGTACAGTGTGTACAGTGTGTGTACTTTGTATATATTGTGCTTATTGTGTGTACAGTGTGTACAGTGTGTGTACTTTGTATATATTGTGCTTATTGTGTGTACAGTGTGTACAGTGTGTGTACTTTGTATATATTGTGTCTCACCCTGCCGTCTTCATCTGACACCACAGCAGCAGAGCGTCTTTAGCTGATCTCTTCTCTTTGTTGTCTTCAGTCTCCACACTGATGTCCTGGATCTTAAGAGACACAACATCACATCGGTCACACCTCCACCTGTCACATCGGTCACCCTCCACCTGTCACACCTCCACCTGTCACATCGGTCACACCTCCACCTGTCACACCTCCACCTGTCACACCTGTCACACCTCCACCTGTCACACCTGTCACACCTCCACCTGTCACACCTGTCACACCTCCACCTGTCACACCTCCACCTGTCACATCGGTCACACCTCCACCTGTCACATCGGTCACACCTCCACCTGTCACACCTCCACCTGTCACACCTCCACCTGTCACACCTGTCACACCTCCACCTGTCACACCTCCACCTGTCACACCTCCACCTGTCACCACACCCACCTGTCACACCTCCACCTGTCACATCGGTCACACCTCCACCTGTCACACCTGTCACACCTCCACCTGTCACACCTGTCACACCTCCACCTGTCTGACTCCACCTGTCACATCTCCACCTGTCACACCTCCACCTGTCACATCTCCACCTGTCACACCTGTCACACCTCCACCTGTCACACCTGTCACACCTCCACCTGTCACACCTGTCACACCTCCACCTGTCTGACTCCACCTGTCACATCTCCACCTGTCACACCTCCACCTGTCACATCTCCACCTGTCACACCTGTCACACCTCCACCTGTCACACCTCCACCTGTCACATCTCCACCTGTCACACCTCCACCTGTCTGACTCCACCTGTCACACCTCCACCTGTCTGACTCCACCTGTCTGACTCCACCTGTCACACCTCCACCTGTCACACCTCCACCTGTCACACCTCCACCTGTCACACCTGTCACACCTCCACCTGTCACACCTCCACCTGTCACACCTCCACCTGTTCACACGTTACACTTCCTGATGTTGCCATGGAGACAGAGTGAGGTCACAAGCTCTGATTGGAGGATTTTATTGGCGGAAGTGGCAGCTGATTGGTTCAGAGCCATGTAAGTCAGGAAAGGGTCAAAGGCTGATCCAGGATCTCCCTGTTCTGTGTCTCCATGACGACAGTGTGGTGTCAGTAAAACATGAACCGGGGTGGACTTTACCCTGCAGGTAAATAACTGACAGAGGAGCTCGACCAATCACAGAGGTCAGAGTCCTCCAGGAGGCGTGGCGCCTGCTGACACTATAAAAAATGACTGTACTGATTTATCAGAGGAATTACACTTCAGGTTTTTATCTTTGTTTGATTTGATTGGTTAATTGTCTTATGATGTCAGAACAGGGCGGAGTCAGGAGGGCTCGAGATGAGAATTCATGAATTCAACCTCATTTTTAAAGGATGTGACATGACTGCATCACATCAGGAGGTGTGACCTGTTAGAGACCCCCCTTCCACCCGCCCCCCTTACCTGGAAGCGGAGGATGATTGTCCAGATGAGGCCGAGCGTCAGTCGGTGGTTTCCGTCCACAATGTCGTGACATCCCATGTTCTCCAGGTGAACCCGCTGCTCCTTCAGGAACTGCAGAGCTTTGTCCACATTCTCCAGACAGTGGATACGCATCCGACCTTTGGTCGGCTTCGGCTGGAGAGAGGAGGATGATGACCAATCAGGAGTCAGTCTCAGCTGTCAATCATGACGTCTCAGAACGTTTTTATATCATCAAATAAATAATTAAAACCAAACTGATCAGTGAGATAAGAACGACCTGAAATAACAGAAACCTTCTCGTCTACATCTGTAGTCCCATCTGCTAACATGGAGGAGGAGGGGTTTATGACCTATACTTCAGCCAGACACCAGGGGGCGATCAAGATGTTTTGGGAGGTGTCTGGACAACATCTGTGTCTGCTCCACACAGGTTCTTCTTCCTGATGTCTTATAACTCTAATCAGTAAATGTTTGATTCATGATTGATAATCAATCACCGCTGATTAACCTGAGGACGGTTAGCGAACTCGTTCGATCTCTGCGTATTCTCACAGCAAGAGAAGAAGACATTTTGGACGTGTGGTTGGTAAAGAGGTGTTCAACACAGGAAGTGGAGTAAACGAGCGTCCCCTGGGGACGGACACTGGGTCGGCACATGGACGTCTCATCAGGACGCCTGAACACAGTCACAAGGTCAACGACTCCCCCGCCTCCAAATGCAAACACAGAAAACAGGAAGTAGAAGACTGGTTCAGAGCTGAGACCACGCCTAGTGTGTGTCTGTTGTGTGTCTCTCCTGACAGGTGTGTGTGTGTATTGATTGTTTGTGTCTCACCAGTCTCTCTCCTGACAGAACCTCCAGCAGTTTGATGAGCATTCGTCCGTCTCTCAGATCCATGTAAAGATCAGTGATTCTGCACGAGACTCTGGACAAGTGAGAGTTGACCCATTTAGTGAAGGTCTTCTTCTGCACCGCCTCCCGCTCATCTGCACACACACACACACACACACACACACACACACACACACACACACACACACACACACACACACACACACTTAGTAAAGACAGTTTTGCATTTTCATTAAACATTTTGTCACTTTACAGGATTTCCTGAAACATATAATCAATAAACACACACACACACACACACACACGACATCTTTATCAGTCGTGTGTCCATCATCAGCTTTAACCACATGCTTATAAATATAAATAATTATAAGAATGTGATCTGATTCATATTTCTGTCTCTCTGTCTCTTTAAGAGTTATTTTGGTGTTTGACCTTTGACCCAGAGGAAACAGGATGTGAGGCGTAAAGCGTTTCCTTCGTCCAAAGATCCAATCAGCAGCCACTCCCCATAGTCGGACGCAACCTGAGCAACACTTTCATATTTATGTACTTTTAATGCATGAATCCTCCTTCCTGTTCATCACCTCCAGGTCGAACCAGGCTCCGCCCATTGACAGAATACATATTGATTGTTGATCAACCAGATTTCCACATCCCGCTACACACCACACAGGAAGTTGATACAAAATAAAAGCTTGGTCCCTCTTTCGATAAAACTCATCTAAAAACTAATCATGACGAAGAGGCCCCTGGGATCAGCTTGGACCTCATCAGGTTCCAGGGCCCCGGGTCAGTTACATCAGAGACCAGAACCTGCAGCACTTCAAATCCTGATCACACAAATCCACCAGGTTCACGTTGCTTTGACGCGAGCGGCGCCATAGGCCTCCTGAGACGTTTGAGAACGTGGGTCTTGCCAACCTCAGAGGCGTCAGTCTGACTTTACAGGTCACATGATACAGCTTCAGCTGAGAGATGCCATCAGCAGCGTTCGTGTTCCCCTCAGGATGAACTAGAAAAACACTTTTCCTCTGGCGCCACCATCAATTAAAACTGACGTAATGTTCTTTAAAACTGATGCAGGCCATGCACACACACTCTCTCACACACACACACACCAATTATCTTATAAACCCTCAGATTTGTCTCGGGGGGGCATGATGGACCTCTGACCTCTGACCTCTGGTGGATCTGACTCGTCTTCTCACCTTGCAGCTGTTTGAATCGTCCCTCCAGCTGATTGTAGTTGAGCTGAGCCGACTCCAACGACGCCCACTCCTCCTCCATCACTGCCCAAATATCCACAACGTTTGTGTGTGTCTGTGTGTGTGTGTGTGTGTTTCTATGTGTAGAGACAAAACTCCAGATAAAGATAAATCCAACAGACAAGGAGACGTCCTCAGATCAGATCAAGTTTCAGTCTCATGGAAACAAAGACAATTCTTCATAAAGTTCAAACTTTCCTCTTAAATTAAATAAATTCAGCTGCTTTGAAAACCAGCTGAAAAGAACCAGGAAGTCCAAAATGATTTTTTTTTTTCATTCAAAGGAAAAAAAATAAAATTTCTGTGTCACAGAGAAAAAAAGATCATCGGAAAAACCTCACGTTATTTTTTCAAAAGAATAAAACTAAGAGAAAAACGTCCTCGTGTTTCAGGAGGTGAAAGAAAAGAGTCCAGAGGTCAGAGTGACGCCGAGCGCAACGTGTGTGTGTCTGATGCGTGTGTGTCTGATGTGTGTGTCTGATGTGTGTGTGTCTGATGTGTGTGTCTGATGTGTGTGTGTCTGATGTGTGTGTGTCTCCAGCCCTGCCCAGCATCAGCAGCTTCAGCCGCTCATTCTTCTTCTGCTGCTCGTTTTTGTTGCTGCTGACGGACTTTACTGATTCCCTCCAGAACACACACACTCCACACACACAAGCCCCGCCCACTGCATACAAAGGGGGAAAGCCCCCCCCCCTTCTCTGTAAAAATACACTGTTAAAAATAATTGAAGTAAAAATTAAAGGGGTGGTTCTGTGGATGTTGAGTAATTCAGGATCTGTGACATCATCATGACATCACAGCTGAGGATTAAACTCTGTTTCTACTTTTATTTATGTTTTCATTTGTGTTATTTTGAAAGTGTTATTTTTTTCATTTTCTGGACAAATTTAAATGTAATTAAATATAACAGTAATATAATATAACTTTTTTGTACAGTGTGGAGAGTGTGTGTATGTGTGTGTGTGTGTGTGTGTGTTGAGGAAGGGAAACACAAATCAGCCAATGACTTTGCAGCTTGACAATGATGTCACTAAGGGTGTGAAGGGGAGGGGGTGTTTCCCTCTATTGTTCATTCACATTCCAGACAAACAAACATCCTGTAACACACACACACACACACACACACACACACACGCACACGCGCACACGCGCACACGCACACGCGCACACACACTTCCTACAAAGTGTAAAATCTTGTGTGTATTTGTGTGTAATGTATTTAACGTCTACACTGATTTATTTGTTTGGTCCTTGTCCCATCTGCTAACTTGGAGGAGGCGGAGTTTGTGACCTGTACAGCAGCCAGACACCAGGGGGCGATGTTTTGGCTTCATTGTCGTTCCTCTTTTTTACAGTGTGTGGATCAAACATTCAGAAACATTGAACATTCAGCTGCAGGAGTTATGACATCACAGCCTGGAGCCAATCAGGGTCCAGTGACGAGCACATGGTTGGTTAAGGTGGACTGGTTCCTACCTGCGAGCGCCTTGATGCGGGAGCGCTCGAACAGGCGGGCCGAGCTGTTCTCATTGTCCCAGTCGTCGTCCCAGCGGTTGTTGACCGTGTCGTTGCTGCTGCTGTACTGCTGCTGCAGCTCCATGTGGTCGTACTCGGCGGCCACCGTCGTCATCATGACCGTTCACCTCTGACAACGCCTCAATGTCAGCGAGGACACGTCCACATCGGCAGCTATAGGCCAAGACCTGCGACAGCACACAGACAGGAAGTTAATGGAGGGGAAACTAGTACTAATGCTTTTTATTTGAACAGTTCAAACAGTTGTGAAACTTTGTTTTTATAAAAATCTACTTGAGCTGAAACTAAACATTATTTTATTTTGATTTGATTAATTATTGATCGTTTGATGAGAGAAAAGGGAAAAGGGTCAGAGTTCAGAGGATCCTGCGTCGGAGCATCACCACAACGTTTTCCACTCATGTCCAGAGTGTGACACATTAACATCACGTCCACATGTTTCCAGATGTTTACACACATGTGGACGTTGAATTCTTGAGGTTGCAGGTCTTTACTTCCTGCTGCTGTCAGAACAATTTCATTTTATATGAACTCCTGTTTATATTGTTACTATCTGTAATTAAAACAGAACATTTCACCCCAATGGAATTAATAAAGAACTATCTTCTGCGACTCAGAGCTCCTCCTGCTGGACACAACAGCTCTGACAGCTCTGTGTTTTGTGTGTCCACACGTGTATGGTTGTGTATTTGTTCATAGGTTTACATTCATTCATATATGTATGAAAACCTATGTGATAATTCAGTTTCTTTTTCACGATGGAACATTTTTGGAAAATGTTTGATCAAGGGGCTTTAAATTTGGATCAACAGCAGCAGAGGCTCATGGGTAATGTAGTATTTAGACTGATGAGTTTCAGGAAGTGAAGTTCAATCATATCAGAGTTATTGGACTGAGCAGCAGCAGGAGCCATTACTGAACTCATAAGACGTCCTGAGGGACACAGTCCATTAATGGACATGACTTCCCAGAATCCTCTGCTAGATGATGGAAATGGAGCCGTCTGAGAGTCGACAGCAGCAGCGTCTCAGGAGGACAGAGGTCAGAGGTCAGAAAGGTACAGCAACTAAATACTACGACGTAGTCTGACAGTGGAAAACTGTCGTGACTCCACCCCCTCACATTAGACCACACGCCATCAACACGGTGAACGAGCGTTGGAACAAGAAGAGCTTGTGTCAAAGACAAACAGGTCAGAGGTCAGAAGTGGAACGACGAGGTTTCATCTGGATCATGAGCTGCTGCTGAGTAACTGATCATTAACGTGTGGCATCATTCAAGGTTCAGGTGGAAGGATCCACTGACAGAAGCTGAATATAAAACAATCCTAGAGATGTTTTCACTCGTTTCATCCATTTAAGTTTAAATTCTTTATATTTACATCAGGAGGCAGCCATGCCTCCACACTGAACCTTTAAATCTGATTAAATATTAACCATCATTTTACATCAAACAAAGAAGTGAAAAATATTGGAGAAAAAAAAACATGTTACTGGAAAAGAAGCAGATAGAAATAACGTTTCCCAGTGAAAGTGTGTGTGAGTATGGGAGGGGGACAGGAAGTGTTAGTGCCCCCCACCCTCTGGGTTTGTGTAAGTTCATGTCCCACGGACAGCTGAGGGGGAGACTGACTGACTGACTCCGCCTCACAGTTCTAAAAAAAAACACTAATTAAACACAAAGTCTTGAGTGAGCCTAGTTTAGCATCTAGCTTAGCAAGTCTCTATATTTATATTAGACTAAATTAATTTATTAAAATCATTTATGATGTTATATTTTTGAACAAAGATTCACCATTGTACATGCTATTAGACAAACTAATGAGAAGGATTGGGGCTCAGTCTGTGACACAGAACAACGGTTTATCATTATACGAATGCAGCTGCTGAACAAATGACTGAAATACCTTCGAACATTCCTCACAGCCTGACAGTCACAGCTGAGGGAACAACACACGTGTGTCCCTCTACGTTTGGGAGGACACCTGCCACACACACACACACACACACACACACACACACACACACACAGACACAGACACACACACACAGTAGTTGAACTGACTGTGATACTGAAGGACACGTATCTCCATGAAGTTCTGCTCGCTCTAATTTCTCTGATTTATCAGCGGAGGACATCAGAGTTGATGACCTCATCAGGAAGTGATGTCACACTCAGGTGTGTTAAGGACTCAAAGTGAAAATAGAGAGAATCTGTTTTTCAGACTAATTCAAACCCAGATTAAATCCGTTCAGACACAGAGCAGCTGATTTAGACAGAACAAACCATGTGAGCCGAACTCCTGCAGGACAGAGAGTTCCAGAAAGAGCAGAAGAAGAATGAGCTCAGCCAACAGAGCAGGAGTTATTGGATTAACACACACACACACACACACACACACACACACACACACACACACACACACACACACACACACACACACACACACACACACACACACACACACACACACACACACACACACACACACAGTTATCTGACCCCACCCTTTATCACAGAGCAGCTTCATCCCTGATTTCTGGTCCGAACAAACACGTTTCTGCTGAATCACACGTTGACTTTTTATCTTTTTAACATTCACTCTGTGTCGCTTCTTTATTTATTGTTCATGAAGCTTACGTTGATGTGCTACATTGAAAACACTTGACCTGACTTGATTGGTGCACGGTGATGCACCTTGACGCTGGTTGCCAGCCGACAATAAAGCAAACGAAGAAGAAGAAGAAGAAGAAGAAGAAGAAGAAGACATCATCTCTCTTCCTTCTAACTCGTCCATGTTTAACACGACTGGAAACAAGTGTTAGTGTGACAGAGCTGAGGACACTGGTCGTGTTGTGGTTGTTTACTCTTCTCATGTTGTGTTGCATGTTGTATACGCGCTCACACACACTTGAACACTGAAGGACGATGTTAACATGAGACGTTTTACAGCGTAAACATCATCAGAAACCCGATCGACTCTGCGACTACTCTCTCTAATGTTCCACTAATGTTCCAGATTCATTGATTAAATCCCAGGACTCCACATCCTGTTCCATCAACACTAATGTGTTCTCCACCGTCTCTTCAGGAGAACCTGGAGTTAACATTTCCTGGAGGTTTCTGCACAGAGACAACGTTCTGCAGAGGCTTAATCCGAACGTGCTCAGTGGGTGGTACGTATGGAACCAAAGCAGAACCTTTAGGATCCTCTTCGGAGAGCAGAACGTTTCTTCCAACAGAACACATCCAGTACAATATGATGTACTAGAATTATCAATGAACATAACCTCCCAGGAACGTTCCCTTATTGTAAAACTAGGAGAGGACGTTCTGAGAAGTACATTGATGTTCCCACAACCAAACACAGCTCTCTGGTTAGAATGTATAGGACCCATGTTCCTCGCAGGAACATTCTAACAACATTCTCCAAACACTGGACGGAGGTTCCGGACTCAGGAACCCAGAGGGAACATTCTGGGACAGTGATTATGGAGAGAACATTATATAGAAGTGTCTGGGAGATTCTCCTGACGTTAGAAAATGATTCCAGAACGTTCCTGTGACAAAGTGAAACAATGCGATGATGTATTAAATTTAATAGAACATTTTATAGAACATTGAAGGAACTAATGTCCTCGATGTCCTGATCTAATGAACATTTACTCAGAACATTTCAGAGACCAGTTCTTTGAAACTTGCAGAGAATAAGAACAGAAGAACTTTTAGAGAACATTAAAAGATCATTAGATTTCTCCTGAATTTAGAAAAACATGTTCAGAAGATTTCTGTCTGTTCTCTGGAGCGTTCTCCAACGTATGAGCCGTGCTGTTGGGTTTCAAACAATGTGAAGCAACGGAACCACAGAATCAGCGTCAGTGAAGGTTTCATGTGGAACAGTTGGAGAACGTGACCAATGGTACGTTTTCAAACAGGCTGAAGTTCTGTCAAAGAAACCGAGAACCTTAAAGGAACATGAGGAAAACAAACAAACATTATTTCATTATTATCTACAACAAATGTTTCGAACAAAGCTGTTTTAATATCATCAGATAAAAAGTTGAACAATAAACCTCAAAGGAACGTTCTGTGGAGAACCTCAGGTTTGGAACAGCACAGGAACCTTCAGGGAACGTTGTGAATCTGCTCTCCAGGAATTATTCAAGGTTTAAAACGTTTATTAAATCGTTAGAACGGTTCAGAGACAGAGACCGAGACCGAGACCGAGACAGAGACCGGAGCCGAGCGGAGCAGCTGCAGGACGGACACATCCCGCTCAGTGTACCGCTGTCTACACACACAGACACACACAGACACACACACACACACACAAACAGACACACACACACAGACACACACAGACACACAAACAAACAGACAGACACACACAAACAAACAGACACACACACACAGACACAAACAGACACACACACACACACACACACACACAAACAGACACACACAAAAACAAACAGACACACACAGACACACACAAACAGACACACACACACAAACAGACACACACACACAAACAGACACACACACTCAGCCACGCCTGTTGTTCGTGTCGCACCGTTATTCTCCATCCTCACCGACACTAATGGCAGCAGCGGGGCGGGGACGGGCAGCGGACCTGCGGGCTCAGAGGCTCCGCGGCTCGGCCACAGACTATGGACCGAGTCGGGCCGCGGGGGCCCGGGGGGGCCGCGGGGGCCTGGGGACTCAGGGAGTCCGAGCGGATGAAATCTCCGCCTTCAAATCGTAAAGTTAGCGGAGGCTCCGGGAGTCGGTGCCTGCTCACAGATCCAATCACAGCCGCGGTGCAGAACCAGCAGAACCAGCAGAACCGGGGGGAACTGACCTGCTTCAGGATCCAGCCGAGGCTCCGAAGTTGAGCGGAGATGAAGAAGAGTCGGAGCAGAGGACGGAGCGACAGACGGACAGACGGGAGGAGCCGCTGCTGCTGCCGCAAGGGATGATGGGAAAGAATCCGCACTGCCCCCTCCTCCTGCTTCATCACACTGAGCGCTGCATCAGTGTAGCTCTGACCGGGCCACACATCCGGTCTCACATCCGGTCTCACATCCGGTCGGACCCAGTCTGACACCGGGTCCGGTTCATCCTCTGAGAGCAGGAGCCAGTGTACAGGTGTTAGCGTTAATGAAGCAGCGGCCAATCAGAAGAGCCCCTCCCTCTCATTAACAGATGAACCAATCATCTGAGGTTTCATTGGGTTCAGTTAAAACGTTTTAAATGTGGGAAGTTGTGTTGTTACGTGAGAGTGGCCACAGGAAGTGATGTCATACAGGGTGTGGGTCGGTGCTAATGAATAATTAATGATCTTAATGGATGTGGAGCCGTTAACAATGAGAGGAGAAGCTACGACTGTAAACAACCTTCACTGCCACCGATGCTCATGGGTAATGATGACTCAGTGACAGAACCAGGAACATGATGAAGAACAATGAGAACTTAAAGTGGTGGTGGGGGGGGGTCTGCTCTTAGACTGGTCGATATGAAAACATTAAAGATGGCGGCTGCTGTGTAACGTGATCCTTGCTGATGTCAGCGCTCGGACCATTACAGCCTGATGGAAAACACTCTGCGCTGTGATTGGCTGCTTTCGTGTCCACTCACGGTTCAACCTTGAAGACATCTTCATGTGTCTGAGGAGGACATCGTCCAAAACATGGATTTTAAACAAAGTGACTGTATATAAATGACCTTATATAACGATAAGTGAGAACTACCTGGAATGACAGAAACCATCTTTGACAAACGTGTATTTATCGTCTACTTTAATTTGTTAGTTTGGTCCATGTCCCATCTGCTAACATGGAGGAGGCAGGGTTTATGACCTATACTGCAGCCAGACACCAGGGGGCGATAGAGATTTTTTAGGTTCAGTCATGTCCATTTCCAATTACTTAAGTTTTTGGTTGACTCTTGTTCCTCAGGACTCATCATCTGGATCCAGATGTGAAGCTGTGAAATATAAACTCAACGCTGTTTCAACATTTACATATTTATTACACTTTGTGAAAAATAGAAAAAGGAGCGGATCTAAATAAAGTAACTGGTTCCTCTGGGAAAAGAGCGGCTGTCAGAAGTCCAACCACTCGGTCATGTAGATGCAGTTCGACGGAGAGATCTCTCCTCCTTCTTGACAGTCGTCAAACACCTGCGGAGGGAAACAAGTCGTCAGGGACACGTCAGACCTCCGACACAAGCGTGTGGGACGCTGTTTTACCGGGCAGAGTCCACAGGGCGTCTTGACGAGGCCGGTGGGTTGGATGACCGGATTGACACCACGGAACAGTTTCATCTGTCCGTCCACGCTGCCCACCGTTCCCTCCTTGGCAGCGATGACGGTCATCTCCACCTTCCCGTCGTAGATCAGCGTGTTCAGGATGGTCTCAATGTCGTCCATGGACAGATCCACCTGTAAACACCCGTCAATCAAACTCAATGTCCCCTCCCCCCTGCCCGCCCACACAATAAACACTGAGGTATGTGATGTCACAAGAGGGGCGGCGCTATAAACATCACCTTGCTGATTCCCAGCTCACAGATGTATTTCCAGACTTCATGTGAAGTGGCGAAGGAGGAGTTCCTCTGAACCATCGGACTCTGTTTACTGTCCCTCGCTGCCTCCGCCTGCACACACACACACACACACACACACACACACACACACACACACACACACACACACACACACACACACACACACACACACACACACACACACACACACACACACACGAAGGAGAAGTCGTAACGAGTTAGGAAAGGGCTTAGGAAAGGACTTAGGAAAGGAGAACCACTGTGTAGAGAAAATCTGACTCCACCACTTGTGACTATCGACTGAACAGATGTGACAGAGAAGACATCATGTGATGATTAACATCTGGATCATGAGAATAAAACAGCTCTTCTGTTTTTTTATATCTATGTGGGTGTTTCCAGGTGCAACTACGAGGTTGTGTAGCTTTAAATGTGGCTGCCGCAATGAATTGTGGGCCGCCATTTACTTCTTTCCTTTCATAAAAGATGGTCTGATGTTTCGTTTGCTAAAGGAGATAAGTTAGGAAGCATTGAAGCTCCTTTCCTTTTCATTTAGAGAATTCAAACAGCTCTTGTTATGGTTGAAATACTTCAGGTTATTTTTTTTCTGCATCCACTTCAGTAAAGCATTCATCATTTTATTGTTTTCAGCGTTTCTTCATTTTTGTTTTCTTCATTTTCTTTGTGCTGGAACTTAAACATAATTTAAAAGTTCATCTCTGTTGCTTCTTGCAGCTTCTCTGAGTTTCACTGATCTGTGCTGGTTCATGTTGTTTTTAAATCAATCAATCATTATCAGAGCGACTCTGAGGAGTGAAGCGTCTCTTAAAGTAAAGTTTGTATACCTTGCTCTGTAGGAACTTGAAACACTGCTGGTTGAGAACTTCAACAAACTCAGACTCAAAGTCCTGGTCACTGTACCAGGCGCCGCCCGTCACGGAGCGGTCCGGCTGCAGGTTGTAGAGCATGTACACCTTCTTCTTCGACGCCTGCAGCCACAAACACACAAGAATGAGCGGAAACACTGGCATCTCCGCAGGCGGTCACATGACTGATCAGACGATGAACTGACGGCGGATCACTGAACTCACAGCCACAGATTTCACAGCTTTGATCAGTTTCTTGCTCTCCAGGTTCTTCAGGATCTTGTTGACCTCCGTCAGAGGAAGGTTGCTCTTGAAGCGAATGTCTCGGCTCCAGATTCCTGCAGCAGCAAACACACTCGTCACAAACACATGTCAAGTGGACAAAGTAGAAACCTGAGCGGCATCGTACCTTTGTTTCCTGCATCCTCGATGACCTGATAAACCAACTTCTCCTGGTTGTCGGAACCTTTCATCTTCCTGAAACAGGAAGAACCGAGAGCAGCTCAGGGTCGAGTTCTCTTACAGGAGCAATTCAGATCATCAACAGTGAGGTCAGAGGTCAAACATTAGAAATGATAAGTGACAATAATAATACAACTTTTAATTCATAAAGAAAAAAATCTGCAGGAAAAGATGATAACAGAAACAGATAAATTCTGAAAGTTAAAGACGCGTCAGTTTGAAAAACAAGCAGAGATTAGAACAGCAGCTGTGGAAAGTCATTTGAAGCAGTGATGGTGGAGCCGTGGTATCAAGGTCCCGCCCACACACGCACTCGACCAATCACAAGTCAGTCGAAATGACTGACAGAAACCATCTTTGAGAAACATTTCTTTTAAGTCTTTAATTTTTTTTTGTTTGGTCCATGTCCCATTTGCTAACATAAGGGCGGAGGGGTTTATGACTATACTGCTGCCAGCCACCAGGGGGCAATCATACAATGTTGGCTTCACTTTTGGAAGCCGTTTTGTCGTCCATCTTTATTAACAGTCTGTGGTCCTGATGTCCTAAGTTTGGGACGTCCGTGCCCTCTGGTGGACAAACTGAGTTCTGAATAGTTTTCTAACGTTCTGATTCCAGTGAAGATGACACGGTCACAAATCATCAGCTCTGTAAATGTTCAGGTGTAAACACACGTTCCAACAAAATGTTTGCTTTTTTGAGAGAAATGTAGGAATTTATATGGTTTTGTTTCTTCTTTGTTTATTTTATTTGAACCTTTTGACTTCCTGAATGGAGTCGGACGTTCACACAGCTGCTGTAATGTGTTCTTGTAGTGTAGTTGAGTAGTTGTGTAGTTGTGTAGTTGTTGAGTCTCCTGCAGAGGGAGCAGGTGTGTGCGGTGTTTACCCGGCGCTCTGCGAGTCCTTCAGTCTGTACAGGAGACCTGAGCTGTTCCTCAGCAGGTCCAGCTGACCCTGCAGCACCAATGACATCATCAGTGATCAGGAACCGATCAGAACCACAGTTACAGTGAGTGACATCATTAGTACACTGACCAATGAGAGCAGCTTGTTGATGGCCATGGCTCTCTGCTGAGGCTCCAGGTGAGGGAGGTCATTCTGGATCACCTGGTCTGTGATGCCGTGAGGAAACTGGTGACACAGCTCTTTAATCCTAACACACACACACACACACACGCCTCAAGTGTTACTTGCCTGTTAAATCTTGCCTGATTTTAATGACAATAAAATATAAAAACCTTTTAACCTCAATATTTCTGAATCTCAGGAAACTTTCTCAATAACAATAAACTGTATACACACACACACACACACACACACACACACACACACACACACACACTAAAGAAACGTTTTTTTCATTTCATGTAGAAATGATCACGGAGCAGAGAGAGAGTTACAGACACGAGCAGAAGTAAACAACGTGTTCACGTTCGGTTTTGGGCTGTGTGTCTGTGTGTGTGTGTTTGTGTGTGTGTGTGTCTGTGTCGTGTGTGTGTGTCTGTGTGTGTGTGTGTCTGTGTGTGTGTATCTGTGTGTGTGCGTCTGTGTGTGTGTGTCTGGTGTCACCTGTTCTCCACCTCCGTAGAGTCCGTCACGTTCGTTTCTTTCTTCACTTTCACTTCAGTCATTTTAATGAATCTTCTTGTTTGTGTTTGAGCTGATGCTAGCTAACCTGTTAGCCTGTTAGCCTGTTAGCTAATGTTGCCAGCTCAGGGTCCTGAACAGTTTGATGCCGGAGCGGGCGTCCTGAAAACTGCCTGTTTAAAAATCTGAAGGCGAAATTAGTAAAAATATGAATTGTTTTTGTTTTTTACAGAATGAAAATATTTACAGGTTGTAAAAAAACAGTTAATTAATTTATCATTAAAACACGTTGGTATGTTCGGGTTAATGAAACTAATTAAAAGCAATTTTGAATAGGCAGAGAAATATTTTAATGAAGCGAATGAAAATAAAAATCAGATTTTAATGAACTGGAGAGTCAAATCATTTAAGTATTATCACTTCATTAAACTGGTCAAATTAAATAAAATGGAGTCCATTATTTCTTCTCTACTCCTAAAGATTCCTGTTCTCGTATTCATATGTGACGTCACAAACAGCCTCTGAGGATTTTCCTCTTTATTTAATTGTTGGTTTTGATCAATAAAGTTTTAAATGAACTTGAAAATCTCTCATCCACGTAAAAAGATATTACCGGTGCAGCCCGCCGGGGCGGGGTTAGATTCATGCAGCTCTTCGATTCACATGGTAAGCACCGCCCGCCTCCGCCAGGCACAGTGTATTAATCGAGCGCATGCGTGGTTGCTGTGGTGACGCTTCTGTAAACTGCGGCAGAGACGGAGCATCAGTCAGAGTCCGGAGAAGATCCGGAGAAGATCAAGAAGAACTTCTGTTGATCACAGAGAAATATCTGTCATCATGACAGCAGGAGCAGTTTCTGCTCCACTTATCATTCCCATCATGCACCTGGAGACGCACAGAACCAAGAACCACATCAATACCAACACACCTGTCTCCATCAAGTCAGGTACACACACACACACACACACACACACACACACACACACACACACACACACTCCCCTATCTGTCTCTCAGACACTCCAGGTGTGGTGATCTTCTACTCTCTGGACGGGTCGAAGCCGGTGGCAGCAGCACGAGGACGATCAGCTGACAGCAGCAGGAAGTACAGTGAGCCCATCCTGCTGCCTGCTGGTAGAGTGTCTGTCAGAGCTGTGGCTGTTTCCAGGTAACTACACACCTTCTCCACAGTCCTGACATCACTCCCTAATAACTGACATCACTCCCTAATAACTGACATCACTCCCTAATAACTGACATCACTCCCTAATAACTGACATCACTTCCCGATGACTTGACATCACTTCCCGATGACTTGACATCACTTCCTAATAACTGACATCACTTCCTGATGACCTGAAATCACTTCCCGGTTGTCTGACATCACTTCCCGATGACTTGACATCCCTTCCTAATAACTGACATCACTTCCTAATAACTGACATCACTTCCTGAGGACTTGACATCACTTCCTAATAACTGACATCACTTCCTGATGACCTGAAATCACTTCCCGGTTGTCTGACATCACTTCCCGATGACTTGACATCCCTTCCTAATAACTGACATCACTTCCTAATAACTGACATCACTTCCTGAGGACTTGACATCACTTCCTAATAACTGTTATCACTTCCTGATGACCTGACATCCCTTCCTAATAACTGACATCACTTCCTAATAACTGACATCACTTCCTGAGAACCTGATATCCCTTCCTAATAACTGACATCACTTCCTGATGACCTGAAATCACTTCCTGGTTGTCTGACATCACTTCCTGATGACTTGACATCACTTCCTAATAACTGACATCACTTCCTGATGACCTGACATCCCTTCCTAATAACTGACATCACTTCCTGATGACCTGAAATCACTTCCTGGTTGTCTGACATCACTTCCTGATGACTTGACATCACTTCCTAATAACTGACATCACTTCCTGATGACCTGACATCACTTCCTCTCTCTCAGTGACGGCAGGCAGAGTTCTACTGTGACAAAGGTTTTCTGTGTTGACATCGTGGACTCAAACAGGAAACAGACAGAGGAGAACTTCCTGCAGGTGATCAAACCTTCACAGACTACATTTCCCATCATGCCACTGGATGTGATTGGCTCATTTTGACATCAGCTGTTTGCATTTCAGTTTTCCGCTGAGGGAAGTTCCGGTTTTCCTCAGAACTCTGCGGGTTCTTCACTGAGTCGTTCAGGTCTGCAGAACAAAGTGACAGAACATGAAGTGACAGAACACGAGTGATAGAAGTGACAGAACACGAAGTGACAGAACACGAAGTGACAGAACACGAAGTGACAGAACACGAAGTGACAGAACACGAAGTGATAGAACACGAAGTGACAGAACAAGTGATAGAACACGAAGTGATAGAACAGGTGACAGAACACGGTGATAGAACGCAGTGATAGAACACTGACAGAACACAGTGACAGAACCGTGACAGAAACGGTGATAGAAACGTGACAGAACGAAGTGATAGAACAAAGTGACAGAACATGAAGTGACAGAACAAAGTGACAGAACAAAGTGACAGAACATGAAGTGACAGAACAAAGTGATAGAACAAGTGACAGAACATGAAGTGACAGAACAAAGTGACAGAACATGAAGTGATAGAACAAAGTGACAGAACATGAAGTGACAGAACAAGTGACAGAACAAAGTGACAGAACAAAGTGACAGAACATGAAGTGACAGAACATGAAGTGACAGAACAAAGTGATAGAACAAAGTGACAGAACATGAAGTGACAGAACAAAGTGACAGAACATGAAGTGACAGAACATGAAGTGACAGAACAAAGTGATAGAACAAAGTGACAGAACATGAAGTGACAGAACATGAAGTGACAGAACAAAGTGATAGAACAAAGTGACAGAACACGAAGTGACAGAACAAAGTGACAGAACATGAAGTGACAGAACATGAAGTGACAGAACAAAGTGATAGAACATGAAGTGACAGAACATGAAGTGACAGAACAAAGTGACAGAACATGAAGTGACAGAACACGAAGTGACAGAACAAAGTGACAGAACAAAGTGACAGAACAAAGTGACAGAACATGAAGTGACAGAACAAAGTGATAGAACAAAGTGACAGAACAAAGTGACAGAACATGAAGTGACAGAACAAAGTGATAGAACAAAGTGACAGAACATGAAGTGACAGAACAAAGTGACAGAACATGAAGTGACAGAACATGAAGTGACAGAACAAAGTGATAGAACAAAGTGACAGAACATGAAGTGACAGAACAAAGTGATAGAACATGAAGTGACAGAACATGAAGTGACAGAACAAAGTGACAGAACAAAGTGACAGAACATGAAGTGACAGAACACGAAGTGACAGAACAAAGTGATAGAACATGAAGTGACAGAACACGAAGTGACAGAACATGAAGTGACAGAACAAAGGATAGAACAAAGTGACAGAACATGAAGTGACAGAACAAGTGACAGAACAAGTGATAGAACACGAAGTGATAGAACAAAGTGACAGAACAAAGTGACAGAACATGAAGTGACAGAACAAAGTGATAGAACAAAGTGACAGAACACGAAGTGATAGAACACGAGTGATAGAACAAAGTGACAGAACAAAGTGACAGAACATGAAGTGACAGAACATGAAGTGACAGAACACGAAGTGACAGAACACGAAGTGATAGAACACGAAGTGATAGAACACGAAGTGATAGAACACGAAGTGACAGAACAAAGTGATAGAACATGAAGTGATAGAACATGAAGTGACAGAACATGAAGTGACAGAACACGAAGTGATAGAACACGAAGTGACAGAACAAAGTGATAGAACACGAAGTGACAGAACATGAAGTGACAGAACAAAGTGATAGAACATGAAGTGACAGAACATGAAGTGACAGAACAAAGTGATAGAACATGAAGTGACAGAACATGAAGTGACAGAACATGAAGTGATAGAACATGAAGTGATGTATTGTCTCATTCAGAACCGAGGACACTGGGAAATGGTCCTTGTTTTCTGACCAGTGGACTAGGACCTCCACTCACAGTTCAGACTGGTTCTCCTGGACGTTCTCCATCATCGGTAAACAAACCGTCACAAACTTCTGCTGCGATGCTGAAACACAACTTTTATTTTGTTGTGTTTCCTGTTGGTCAGAGTTCAGGTGAGAGGAAGCAGCTGAGCAACGCGTCACGAGTTCATCGAGAAACCAACTTCCTGCGGTATGAACACACACTGATTGTTGTTGTTGAGAAACATCGAACAAACAAACAAACAGGGAATAAAACAATGTCTGTACCTGTCTGTCTGTACCTGTGTGTCTGACCTGTCTGTACCTGTCTGTACCTGTCTGTACCTGTCTGTTCCTGTCTGTCTGTACCTGTCTGTCTGTACCTGTGTGTACCTGGCTGTACCTGTCTGTCTGTACCTGTCTGTCTGTACCTGTCTGTACCTGTCTGTCTGTACCTGTCTGTTCCTGTCTGTCTGTACCTGTCTGTGCCTGTCTGTCTGTACCTGTCTGTCTGTCTGTACCTGTCTGTCTGTCTGTCTGTCTGTCTGTACCTGTCTGTACCTGTCTGTCTGTACCTGTCTGTCTGTATCTGTCTGTGCCTGTCTGTCTGTACCTGTCTGTACCTGTCTGTACCTGTCTGTGCCTGTCTGTCTGTCTGTCTGTCTGTACCTGTCTGTCTGTCTGTCTGTCTGTCTGTCTGTCTGTCTGTCTGTCTGTACTGTATGTACCTGTATGTGCCTGTATGTGCCTGTCTGTCTGTACCTGTCTGTCTGTATCTGTCTGTGCCTGTCTGTCTGTACCTGTCTTGTACCTGTCTGTCTGTACCTGTCTGTACCTGTCTGTGCCTGTCTGTCTGTACCTGTCTGTTCCTGTCTGTCTGTACCTGTCTGTCTGTCTGTCTGTCTGTCTGTCTGTCTGTCTGTCTGTACCTGTATGTGCCTGTCTGTCTGTACCTGTCTGTCTGTATCTGTCTGTCTGTACCTGTCTGTTCCTGTCTGTCTGTGCCTGTCTGTCTGTACCTGTCTGTTCCTGTCTGTCTGTACCTGTCTGTACCTGTCTGTCTATACCTGTCTGTTCCTGTCTGTCTGTGCCTGTCTGTGCCTGTCTGTGCAGGTGTGCTCAGTGTTTGAGTTCCCGTGCTTCCGACCCGTTCGCTCGGTTCTGTCCTCAGTGTGGCGCTGTGGTTCCTCCGTTACCTGAACAGAGACTGCCCCCTGCTGAGGGAGGACAGGTACTGCACACTCACCTGGACTTCCTGTGTAATGTCAAAGTAAAAGTTCTCACTGAACAAATGAGGTTTAAAGAGAAAAGTTGAAAGGGACAGATGTGAATGTGATGCAGAGTTAAAGCAGCACTGTGTACCAGTTCCTGAGGAACAGCGCCCCCTGCAGCCACATGTGGTGATTAGCTCTGTCTCTGGGTCTGATGAAGTGTTTTCATGTAAAACAAAGTGAATCAATGTGTTGACTGGGTCGTCCCTCTGGATATTACCCATGATCCTCTGCTTCCTGACCCTGAAGAGCTGCAGCTGTAACAAATCCACCAAACTTCAGGATTCTTCATGTTTCACAGTTTCCTGCTGAATATTGGAGATAAACTCTGGTTTTTAATAACTTCAGAGTGTTTTTAACTGATCTCAGTTCAGCTTCTCTTCAACTGGAGCTGATTCAATAATCAAATCAAATCAATAATCAAACAGCTGATTTAAGGTTAGAAAGTTTAAATAAGTTGATTTAATATCTGTGTTCTGTTGACAGATGGTTCTCTGTGTGTTCTGTAACACTGAGGTTCCTGTCAACACTCGCACCTGTTTGATTTGTGAAGCTTCAGTCCAACAACAACTACAACCACAGGCCAGACTCACACTGCAGGTACACACACACACACACACACACACACACACACACACACACACACACACACACACAGACACACCTCTAAATGAATATTTGTTGTGTAGGATCATGTGGTGTGTGTTTGCTGTGGAAGTGGGAATCCAGCTCATATCTCCACCTGTCTGACCTGTGAGAGCCGCCTGCAGCCGGTAACACACACACACACACACACACACACACACACACACACACACACACACACAAACTGTATAAATAACATTTCAACTTTGTTTAACTGATTCATCTGCAGACATCTAACTGATGTTTCCTTGTGTGTGTGTGTGTGTGTGTGTGTGTGTGTGTGTGTGTGTGTGTGTGTGTGTGTGTGTGTGTGTGTGTGTGTGTGTGTGTGTGTTATGCAGGAGGTGTGTGTTGGTAACAGCGCCCCCTCTGTCCCTTCTGAAGACAGCAGGATGTTGACCTGCTCCAGATGTAAACGTTTAAACCACAGTGATGCCAGATACTGCGACTGGTGCGGCTCCAAGGTGAGAACTCACACACAGAGTGAAGCATTGTGGGATACGTAGTGACACGGTGCACGTTTGTAGTCCGGTCATGCAGCCAGCTGTGTGATGTGTCGGCGATGTGGAGCGAGTTCACACCCGAACGCCTTCTACTGTGCAACCTGTGGCACACACCTGGATGCACCGGCCCCGCCCACAACCTGCAGTGACATCACACGTGCTCCCCACCAGGTGAGCTGAACCTCTGACATCACTAACACCTCATGATCCAGGGTCGCCCAATAAGAGGCTGTTGTGTACTTTTGAGCAGGCTTCAGCCTCGGCTTCCCATGATGCCACCTGGCAGGCCACCCGCTCGTCTCCTAGTGTGAAGGTAGCTCCGCCCTCTGTGGATCAGTCCACTCAGACTGTTGGACTCTATTACCCATCAGCCACCGAGCTCCAAAGGAAGGACCAGCAGAGGGTGCTACAGCTCAGCAGACAGCAGTCAAGCAGAGACCGGCAACCACCTGTGACCGCCATCAGCCCGGGCAGAGGTCAAATACTTCTCATACTACAGATACTACAGATAGTACTGTTACTGTTGCCACTGATAATAATACTACGTATCGTACTTGTACTAATAATCACTTGTGTCTTATGACCTGTTCCTGTCTTCAGGTTACTGGAGGAGGCAGTTGGATCATGTGTGTGCTCACCTGAGGAGTTATGCTCAGAACAACGCCCCCTTCAGGACTGTGCTGGGAGAGCCTCGTCTGGGTCGGGTACGTGTCACCTGTACAACAGGTCACCTGAGGTTCGGCCCGTGTGCAGTGTGTTGACTCGTCAGGTGTTTCTTCCTCCTTCAGATGGTTTCTGCTGTGGTTCAAGAAGATGGTTTTGAAGTCAGTTTGACCCTCAGCTTTGTTTCAGCCGCACAGGAAGTAAAACAGGTCCGTTTCAAGAACAACCGCAGCTCATGTTGTCATGTTGCGTCAGGTGAACGTGAGGTGACGGAGTGTGTGTGGTCTCAGGTGGGTCCTGACGGTGACGATGCACCTCCGGCAGCTAACTGCGTTGGACCAGCAGGGGGCGTTTTACCTGCAGGTCGGACTGAGACGCTGAGCAGCGTTACAGAGCGGTTCACCAGCAGTCTCAGCACAAACGGTTCGTACACTTTATTATTATTTGTTGGAACATTTATACCCTTGATAATCTGCAATTTCACCACTAGATGTCACTGAATCCTTCACACTAATCCTTGAAGACATGGATTTGGTTTATTGACTAAATTGTCAAATATATTTTAATAATTCACAATTTGTTTGTGTCTGACAGGAAGTGATCGGACCACAGGTCTGATGAAACCCCCCAAACCAAACCTGACACCCAAACCTCCGGTAAGGTCCTCCACCAGCTGTGCAGGTGTGTGTTCAGTTGTGTGTTCAGGTGTGTGTTGAGGTGTGTGTTCAGGTGTGTGTTGAGGTGTGTGTTCAGGTGTGTGTTCAGGTGTGTGTTCAGGTGTGTGTTCAGGTGTGTGTTCAGGTGTGTGTTCAGGTGTGTGTTCAGGTGTGTGTTCAGGTGTGTGTTCAGGTGTGTGTTCAGGTGTGTGTTCAGGTGTGTGTTGAGGTGTGTGTTCAGGTGTGTGTTCAGGTGTGTGTTCAGGTGTGTGTTCAGGTGTGTGTTGAGGTGTGTTGTGCCATAATGCATCAAACGTGATACCATAAAATGGTGTGCCTTTCGGCATTCAATAAATTTGGTTATCAAAATAAAATATTAATTATTAATATTTTATTATTAATATCAAATAATAACTTTAATTGATTAAAGTTACCTCGGGGCACCACCCTTCAAAGGAAGGGAAAAGATAGCCAATTTATTGAATAAAGTCTCATAAAGGTTCTAACTACAAATTTGGAACTCTGATTAACAATTAAATTAATAACTATAACCAAAATTACCATATAGATAGTTAGCTAAGTTGAAGGATATGGAGTTCTTGACAGTGTAGAGGTTGGCAAAAATCACTTATGCAACATTAATGAAAAAACATTTGTGAAAGAAAAACATTTATTATGAATATAATAAAGTATAAAAACACAAATTAATAACGGTCTAATTGCTAAACAAAGATAGGTATGTGTGTATACATGTGTGTGTGTCTGTGTGAGTCAGCGTGTTGTCAAGATGGCGGCTGGCCAAAGAGATAACACCCCCTATTGGAATGTTTACGACCTGTAGAGATAATGAGGTGAAGAGTTATGCGTGTGTCTGTGTGTGTGTGTGTGTGTCTGTGTGTGTGTGTGTGTGTGTGTGTGTGTGTGTGTGTCTGTGTGTGTGTGTGTGTGTCTGTGTCTGTGTGTGTGTGTGTGTCTGTGTGTGTGTGTGTGTGTGTGTGTGTGTGTGTGTGTGTGTGTGTGTGTGTGTGTGTGTCTGTGTGTGTGTGTGTGTCTGTGTGTGTGTGTGTGTGTGTGTCTGTGTGTGTGCCAAATTAGAGGAAGTTACTAGATGTATGCAAGGAAAGACTGTGAAGAGCATAACAGACTAACATTACTTTCTCAATAACTTGTACCCAAAATATCACAACAACACAAATCAAACTCATAAACCTCACACAGAATCGAATAAACAGTCTTGCTTAGCCTAGTATAATTATTAAGACCAGTTGTGTTACCCGTCCGTGGAAAGGGGAAAAAGGAAGTTGCTGTGCAGTTCGCAGTTTTGTGTCGTCTTGCTGGTTTCTGTTGAGCTGTGTAGCTCAGTTGCTGGTTGAAGTTTTCCTGCAGGACATCGCGTCGCTGCTAGGACGTTGGTAGAGCTTGGAGGGCGAGGAGGTTTCCTTGGTGAGATGAGCTGGAAGCTGCACCTTTGTGCTCCTCTCGAAGAGTTGGATGGGAAGAGAAGATGTGAGCTGGAGAAAAGGCTCAACAGCCTTCCCTCTGCGGAGGGGGTGTAGAAAGAGAACAGAAGAGGGGGCAAACAGGCTTATATTGGCCCGGTGACCTCACAGGTCATGGGGTCCAGAGTGACCAATGGGAGTTGAAACCTGTGTCCCTGGGGGGGGGTTTTCACACCTCTGATGCTCCCTGGGAGACTGAGTTCCTTGCTCTGGTTTTTGATGGCCCCTGGGAGACTGAGTCCTGGAGGGACATGCGGCTTCAGGCTCTTGACTGAACATGTAGGCTGAAGTGTGATTTCACAAAGAACCATGGCCCAACAGGTGTGTGTTGAGGTGTGTGTTGAGGTGTGTGTTGAGGTGTGTGTTGAGGTGTGTGTTGAGGTGTGTGTTCAGGTGGGAACCACATGGAAGGAAGTCTGTTTCTTACCTGTTCGATCAGAAATGAAAGCTCCTCTCTGATTGGTCGTTGCAGGTGAAGGACGTTCAGCTGCTGAAGGAGTTGGCTCCAGGTCGAGGTCACATCAGTGTCATCCAGCATCTCCTGGATCAGGTAAGAGTTTCTGCAGCCAATCAGCAGCAGAAGGAAGTAGTTTATGCTGACCTGTATGTTCTCTGACCACCAGGGGGCAGATCCCTCCTGCTGTGGTAGCGACGGCCGGCACGCCCTTGCGGTTGCTGCAGTTCATGGTCACAGTGATGTACTTCCTCTTCTGGTGCAGCGAGGAGCTGATGTGGACCAGCAGTCGGGACAGTAAGATGACACTTGTCATTCATGTAAATGATCAGGTCTCCTGCAGGGGGCGCTGCTTCCCTTGTGCTGTTAAGTAAACGTGATGTCTTCGTCTTCCTCAGGATGAAGAACACAGCTCTGCATGAAGCTGCAGCTCAGGGTCCTGAAGGACTGAAGTGTGCTGAGGTCCTGCTCAGGTACCACACACCTGTACACACACACTGCAAATAAAGATGGATGCCTTGATCGCCCCCTGGTGTCTGGCTTCAGTACAGATCCTGAACTCCTCCTCCTCCATGTTAGCAGATGGGACATGGACCAAACTAAAAAGTCAAAGTAGACGTTAAATAAATGTTTAAAGATGTTTCTGTCATTTCAGGTCGTTCTTATCTCTCTGATGTTTGTTCAAGTGTTTCTGATTAGTTTGGTTTCAATCAGTTATTTGATGATATAGAAACAGGCTGAGACGTGATGATTGACAGCTGAGGCTGACTGAAGATGAGATATTTTGCTTTCCATTCTGCAGGATGTTATATTCGTATATAAAGTCTATAATACTCACAATGCTCAGGCATCAAACGCTGTCGTTGCTCCTCCTCCTCAGCTGCAGGGCCAGTGTGAGGCGGAGGAATGCCGCCGGTCAAACGGCGTTTGACACAGCGGCGAGCTCTGGCTGTAACAACATGGCGTCTCTGCTGGCTGCTCAGGCTGGACTGGATCTACTGGACAAACTGAGGAAACACAAACTGAACCTGGACGTTTGCTGAGCCGACATAAACTCTGAAAAACATTGTTTTCTGATGAATTAGTTGAAATATGTTTGGATTGAAAACAGCTGAGAACCCGGATGTTTAGGAAAGATCAGCTGACATTTAACAAATTAAAGGTTGAAATGTTAAAATTTCATAACAAAAGCATGTGATGTATTTAGGTGAATAATTATCTGTGTCTATAGAAATGTGAGGAGCATCCTCAGACAGAACAGAACTCTGCTGCCAGGACTCTCACCAGAGTCAACAGGTTGGAACACATCTGGTTTAGCCTCTTTACACTGACTCTCAGTTTGTAACGAGTTGAAGCTTCTTTTAATGACTTGTAAAACTCTCAATGCTCTGACTGCTCCGTTTATCTTTAATCCTCGAGATCCTCTCAATTTCTGTCATCTTCTGTCATCCATTTGAACAAAGGACTAATGGATTCTTTGTGCTCTTTTTGTGTATGTGTGTATTGTTATGATGTGTATGGGTTGTGTGTGACTACTGTTTACAAACCAAACGGCCCCTCGGGGACAGTAAAGACGACCTTAACCTTAACTTAACCTTTATTCTACTTTGTTAGTTCTTCATTCTTCGTTGAGTGAGTTTGTATTTGTTATTTTTACGAGTTTTTCTTTATTAGTTTGGAGATGTGCTTTATAGATTAAGATGTGATTCATTATTATTAAATGCATCTATTTGATTTGACTTTAATTGTTCCTGTGTGTTGTGAATGAAGGAGAACACACTCTGCCTCTCACTGAATCTCCTCTTAACACCAGGTGGGAACAGGCCGCTGTGAAATGCAGTAAATCCTGAAACACCAACAACTTCTTCCTCAAACACAACCAGCTCCTCCCAGTCAGGATGTGTCTGTGTCTCCTCCCTTCACAGGTGTGTCAGTGTAAGAACCAGTGAACAACAAGCTGAACCTGTGGGAGATGAGTCACTGCAGGGAGTGAACGAGAGGGGGAGGAGCAGAGATCTGTATCTGTTCAGAGGAAGTGAAACTGTTCTACAGTCTCTGGCACCAGCTGAAATGGCGCAGCAAGAAAATCAACGGGACAGAGAAAGATTCTGCTGTTCGATCTGTCTGGATCTACTGAAGGATCCGGTGACTACTGGCTGTGGACACAGCTACTGTAAGAGCTGTATTAACACCCACTGGGACAAAGAGGAGGAGAGAGGAAGCTACAGCTGCCCTCAGTGTAGACAGACCTTCACACCGAGGCCTGTCCTGGGAAAAACACCATGTTAGCTGATTCACTGGAGGAGCTGAAGAAGACTGGACTCCAAGCTGCTCCTGCTGATCACTGCTATGCTGGACCTGAAGATGTGGCCTGTGATGTCTGCACTGGGAGAAAACTGAAAGCTCTCAAGTCCTGTTTGGTTTGTTTGGCCTCTTATTGTGAAAAACACCTCCAGCCTCATCTTCAGTCAGCTCCATTGAAGAAGCACAAGCTGGTGGAGCCCTCGGAGAAGCTCCAGGAGAACATCTGCTCCCGTCACGACGAGGTGATGAAGATGTTCTGCCGCACTGATCAGCAGTGTATCTGTTATCTCTGCTCTGTGGAGGAACATAAAGGCCACGACACAGTGTCAGCTGCAGCAGAAAGGACTGAGAGGCAGAGAGAGCTCGGGCTGAGGAGACAAACAATCCAGCAGAGAGTCCAGGACACAGAGAAAGATGTGAAGCTGCTTCAACAGGAGGAGGAGGCCGTCAATGGCTCTGCTGATAAAGCAGTGGAGGACAGTGAGAAGATCTTCACTGAGCTGATCCGTCTGCTGGAGAAAAGAAGCTCTGATGTGAAGCAGCAGATCAGATCCCAGCAGGAAACTGAAGTGAGTCGAGTCAGAGAGCTTCAGGAGAGACTGGAGCAGGAGATCACTGAGCTGAAGAGGAAAGACCATGAACTGAAGCAGCTCTCAGACACAGAGGATCACACCCAGTTTCTACACAACTACCCCTCACTGTCACCACTCAGTGAATCTACACACTCATCCAGCATCAGGATCCGTCCTCTGAGGTACTTTGAGGACGTGACAGCAGCTGTGTCCCAGGTCAGAGGTCGACTACAGGACATTCTGAGTGAGACAGAGACAGAGATTTTACAGATTGTGTCTCAAGTGGATGTTTTACTGCCACAACCAGAGCCAGAGACCAGAGCTGACTTCTTAAGATATTCACAGGAAATCACACTGGATCCAAACACAGTAAACAAACGTCTGTTATTATCTGAGGGAAACAGAAAAGTAACATTAATGAGTGAAGATCAGTCTTATTCTAATCACCCAGACAGATTCACTGATTGGCCTCAGGTCCTGAGTAGAGAGAGTCTGACTGGACGTTGTTACTGGGAGGTGGAGGTGGAGGTGAGAGGAGGAGTTCATGTAGCAGTCACATACAAGAATATCAGCAGAGCAGGAAACTCACGTGAATGTGCATTTGGATACAATGATAAATCTTGGTCATTATATTGTTATGGAAACAGATATATCTTTTATTACAACAGCATCAAGACTCCAGTGTCAGGTCCTCGGTCCTCCAGAGTAGGAGTGTACCTGGATCACAGTGCAGGTGTTCTGTCCTTCTACAGCGTCTCTGACACCATGACTCTCCTCCACAGAGTCCAGACCACATTCACTCAGCCTCTCTATGCTGGAGTTGGGGTTTATTATCCTGGATCCACAGCTGAGTTCTGTAAACTCAAATAGACTCGAGTCATTAAAAGCAGTGATTTAGATTCTGTGTTTAAATCTTTAACTTCTTTTGTCTCCATGTTTGTTGATCAAAGTTCGTCGTGGTGACGTTTCTGCTCCGCACAGAGATCAGCTGTCAATCAAACACTGACCTTCCTTTATCACACATATTCAGTTCTCACTTTGTAAAGACAGAAATCTATAATTACACTGACATGAATGTGTTTGAAAGAACTAATGTTGCTGTTGTTTTCTGAATCAAAGCAGAAATCAGGTTGTGTGATGTTTTAGAACCTGTATCGATCCTGATTAGTGTTGCAAAGGGGCGGAACATTTCCGGAAACTTTCTGGAAACTTTCCACGGGAAGTTAAGCTCAGGAATTTGGGAAATTTTGACACTTTTTTTGCAAAAGTTAGCCAATAACAGGGAAGTTAAAGGAAGTTGAAAACTCAGCTGGACCCTGGATGCAGCTCGTTGGGAACATTGTCTGCCAGAAAAGTAAACCTGTGACTTTGTGTTGTTGTTGAACGTCTTTGTCATTACCTCGCATGTTGATTACTTGTTACACTGAAGCCATGTTCATGTTAATACCAAGTTCAGTTGTATACAGGAGGCTAACTTTTTACAGCCGTGAGAGTAGGATGTATGTACAGTTGCAATCAGAAATATTCAACCCCCCCAAAGATTTTAAGGATTTATCAATCAAAGTTTTTTCAAAGAGCAAGATTGTGCTTCGGGTGACTTCTTTATGAGTTGAGTGATACAGAAAATCAACACAGAAAATGCATGATGTAGTATTTGTGTGTAACAGTATATTTTGTTAAGATAGCCATGTCACAATTATTCAACCCCGATATAATATTGTTGTTTTTAAAGCTGTCTGACAGTTTTTATGGCCTCAAGTGGAGTTGAAACATAATGAAGCCTTTGGGAACTCTCATGATTATTGCTTCAGCGTGATGCGATATAACCCCCATGAAGGTATTCAAGGTGAGTTGCAATCCTGGGAAAGACAAAGGAGCTTCCACAAAAGATCAGAGAGGAGATTATTTCATCACACCTACCTAGAGGGCTTGGGTAGAAGAAGATTTCCAAAAGAGACATCATTGAGAGCATTATACAGAAGTTTAAAACTTATGGAACAGCCCAACATTTCATCAAAGGCCCTCAGCAACTTGGTCAGAGCAACTAAGAGAAACCCCGTGTGACTGCAAGACACCTACAGGATGACCTGATGAAGGCTGGTACAAGTGCTTCAGGGGCATCTATAAGATGTGCACTGAATAAACAAGGACTTCATGGCCGGACTCCAAGACGCACTCAGCTCTTGACCACGAGGAACATCAAAAGTCCACTACAATATGCCAGGAGGAATTTGGATAAGACGACAGAGTTTTGGGCGACAGTTCTATGGACTGATGAAACCAAACTGGAACTGTTTGGACATATGGACCAGCGGTATGTCTGGCGTGCGAAAGGTCAGGCTTATGACCAGAAGAATACCATCCCCACGGTCAAGCATGGAGGTGGGTCATTGATGATGTGGGGATCATTTAAAGAGGAATGTGATGCCTTCTGTTGACAAATGAAACCTTGGTGATCATTGGACTTTCCAGCAAGACAATGATCCCAAGCACAACCTCCACGTCAACCAAAGCTTGGTGGAGAAAAAGATCCTGGAACGTCCTGGAGTGGCCTTCTCAGTCACAGGATTTACATCCGATTGAAACTCTTTGGTGGGATTTAAAGAAGGCAGCTGCAGCACGGAAGCCATCAACCATCACTGAGCTAGAGGCTCTTGCACGTGAAGAATGGGCACAGATTCCGATCGAGAGGTGTAAGAAGCTTGTCAGCACTTACCGAAAACGTTTGTTAGAAGTTATAAAAGCTAAAGGACGAGCCACAAAGTCCTGAAGCTGGGGGTTGAATAATACTGCACATGTATTAAAAGAGTTAATTCAACTTCTGTTGTCAAAATAACTCAAATGTATCAATAAATATTTGTTGTTGTTTAATGAGGTTTTTTGTCATTTATTGTCATTATCTTTCATCCACATCACTGTAATGTCTTTTGAGGGGAGGGGGTTGAATATTTCTGATTCAACTGTATGTCCACACAAAGGTGCACCATCACCTCGATTACTCGCGGCTGTGGGGGTCCATCAAAAAAAGGCGAGTTGGGCGACTTATCAAAAATAAAAGTAATTACCGCAAATTAAAGGCTGAGCAATAAAAAGGTCATTCAAAACTCTATTTTAAAGATGTATGGAATGCAGCACACGCTGCGTTTCTTTGTAAAGGATGTAGCTATTGTAAACCAAATTGACAGAATGAATGGATTTGTGTTTTATTTTTCTCTCAACCCGACATGATCAAATGAAAGTCCGAAGTCCTCTTGTCCGAGAAAGCTCGCTGTATCCATTATCGATTGACAACGCAGACAGGTGACTGGATTTATAGTCCACAGGAACAGAACTGTCTCGCTGGCAAGTGGCTAACGTTAGCAATTCTAGATCTCGCAGCACGATCTTGGTGAAACAACCCGATTTAATGCAAATTCAGTTGAATTTCAACCCTGCACTGTGCGTTCCTCCATCACAGCACATCGCAGCCAAACGCTCAGACCAGAGGCTTGAGAAGCTTGACTAACTCATTTTACATTCAGAATGGGACTTGTTTTGGGGGTGATCAGAGGGAATACATTTATTTTATTCTTCACGATGTGTTTTAACTAGATGTGAGCACTGATGGTGTTTCGTCTGTGCCTGAACCTCCAGACGACGAGGAGATTGAGACGGAGGGAATGATGGACTATAGTGGCATCCGATCTTGATGGTGGATCCTGATCGTGGTGGATCCTCATAGTCCTGACCCGTGGACTATGATCACAACAAGTCTGCTTGATATATAATATTTCTCCTCAGATACTCGACCATTACTGACAATAATCCATCAGTTCATTGACCTTCAGCTACAAAGTGTTTATTCTAATCAAAGCTGTAAATACTCTGATCTCTCTGATGTTCTCTGTTCCACGGGACATCTGTTCACTTGTGTCCGTCCTGGGAGACGGATCCTCACGTGTCTCTGAGGTTTCTACCTTCTTTACCTGTTAAAGGTTTTAGTAGTTTGACTCTTGAGGGTTAAGGACAGAGGACGTCTCACCTTGTTAAAGACCATGAGACAAACTGGGATTTGTGAATATGAGACTATACTAATAAAACTTGATTGATTGAAAGTTCTACTCACAAATGGATTAAGTCAAAAATGTCATTTTTAAAATTTGTATTAGAAATGTTTGCATGAATGTCTGCTTATGACAAAACGAAATGTTTATATTTATGTCTGTATATGACAAGGTAAATACAGTCAGTATAAATTACCCTAAAATTTCCAGTTTATTCCCATGGAAAGAATATTCCCGGAATTTTGCGATCCTGATCCTGATCCTGATCCCGATCCCGATCCTGATCAATGAGCTGATTCTTTGTTCTTTTCTTTTCCACATGTGAGACGGAGCTGAAACAAACTGATTGTGTGTCCATGAAATCACTGAACAAGAGTCACTGAACAGACTTTACTGATGAAGTGATCAATGAACTCAGAGCGTCAACATGTCCAACAGACCAACTGCACTCTGGTTGGATTTACAGAGCATCAGTGTTATGGGATGTTTGGTCTCATTGTAAATGTGGAACCTGGTTTGTTTTTATCACGGCTCATCTCTGTAAAGTGTGAATCCACTCGTCCTCGTTGTATTTACATATTTAGTGAACGGGCATATTGATCAGCTGCTGCGTAGGTTTCTGTCCTTTCTGATTTTCCTGATCTGAACCAGCAGTTCCATTGGACAGTGTCCTGATCGAGTCCCTGAGGGTTTGTCCTGCAGCTCTCATCACGTGATCAGCTTTTTGTGAATTCAGAATCCACTAGAGGGCAGTGTTTCACATCTGTCTCATATTTTATTTCATGTAAAATCAAACAGCAGCAGAAACATTGCAGCAGCTGTTACTTTCTGTTTCCTGTAGAGGGCGACAGTTTCACACCTCCAAGAACAGTTACTGTCTCACAGCACCCCCTGCTGGACAAACTGCTCAATGTGGTTCACATCAGAAAATATTTTGTCTGTAAAAACATTTTAAATTTTGAATTTAATGACTCAAACATTCAGATGTTTAACTGATGATGAACAGAAACAAGTTCAGACAACAACAAAGTCACGACTTTTATGAACGAGAAAAACTAGAAATCAGAAGCTTCATCCTGATTGGCTGTAACCAACAGTCACATGTCTCCTCCCTCGGCAGCAGGTCCAGACGGACTCGCTCTGTCCATCGGCATCATCGTCTCAGTCGGAGGAAGAAGGCGTGGCGGCACTCGGTGCTGTCCACAGGGTAGTACTTATCATAGAAGTCCAGGATGTACTCTTCAGCCTTGAAACCAAACTTCTGATACAACAGCATGGCGGGATTACTGGCCGACACGTGTAGCGTCACGTCCTTCCCCATACACGTCTGAAACACACAGACATGTGACCACTAACACAGAGTTTCAACGTTCTTAACGTAACTGGACATTTGATTTGATCTGGGAGCTCGACGTCCTACGGTCAAGTCGTCACGTTCTTCGACTTTTAACATTGACTGTCGTTACTAATGAAAAAATCCTAAACAACACAACAATGCAAACTCGCAATTAGCATTTGTCAGTTGACAAAACAGACGCAGCAGAGCAACACTAAACAACAACCGTTTTCTACTCTTATGTAAAAACAGATTTTTGTATTCTTCTTGCCACGTACAATCATCCTGTGTGTATAGACTGTACATACTTCTCTTGTCTACCTCGTTCTGAGCTGCCTGCTGCTGTAACAAGGGAATTTCCCCGTGTGCATCAGTAACTGCTCGTCTGTATTATCGTCTTACAAGAGCTAGTGCCAACTCAAGCCCATTCCAGGACACCACGCCCTTCCAGATGGTTACAGCCCATCTGTTTGCCCTGTGACCCCAGCGATGACCTGCAGCGCCTCACCTGGATGAGGTGGTAGATCATGAAGGTGCCGATGCCGGCTCTCCTCCACTCAGGGTGGACCTGCAGGAACGAGATGTAGGCCTCGTTGTACTTCACGTCCGGCACCATGAAACCGAAGCCGATCACGACTTTCTGGTAGAGGACGACCACGCTGAAGTCCGGGTACTGCAGACACTCGGAAAGGTCCACACCTGGAGGAGGAGGAGTACTGGCATGATTAGAGACAGATAGATGGGGGGGCAGTTGTGGGTGAGTAGAAGGATGCATCTGTGCTACCTGGCCAGAAGCTGTCGTGACACATGGCGTTGACGGAGGGGATGTGGTTTGGTCGGACGTAGCAGTAGTCGATGGGGGCGTTGGGCTCCGGCACCCAGTCGGGCTCGGCTCTGTGAGGGTGAGCTCGGATCTCCGCCAACAACTTGAGCTTCACCGGACGACTCTCGTAATCCCTCCTGAAGAACAAGCACAGAAGAGTTACAGATCTTCTACTTCTACTGAAGAGACTCAACGTTTTGGGAAACCTTACCTGATGAACGGTTTCAGGATTCGGGACGTATACGGACTCTTGATGCTCTGGTCCAAACTTCCCTCAGCTCCCATCAGACGGTGCCAGAAGGACACAGACGGCTGCTGGACACCTCGTCTGCTGGAGAAGTTGGTCTGAACACAAACACAGTTTAGATTTCACAAGATCAAATCTCACAATGCAACACAGACGTGATGATCAGCAGCTGCACAACAACTCCAGACTTTGTGCCGTGGCGTCACGCTGCTTCCAGGACAGTGACAGCGGTGAAGGCATCGCAGCGATCGGATGTATCAGGATGAACGTACCTGGAAGCGATCAAGAATTCGCAGCTCGTGGCTGTTGGTGCAGTACTTCCCCATGACTCCACCTCCCATCAGTGTCCCCGCCTCCTGGGCACCATAAATCCCTCCCACCAGGCTGAGGGTGGCGTTGACTGCCCGGTCGATGTCCAGCAGGGGGAGTCCTCTCTGCCTCTTGGCCTGGCGGATTAACAGCTTCCTGTGAAGGCGTTTTGCCTGCGGGGTGACGGCCAAGGCCAGCGGGCAGGCGTCCAGCCGGCGCAGCAGCATCCTCTCCTCGTAAAGAGTGAGAGGTGCGTAGCGAGGATTCTGGGAGATGCCACCAGAGCCGTCTGCTTTGTCAGGATGAGTAATCCTCCGCCGCTCAGGACCTCCAGCACCAACACAGCCCCCGGCAGAGAGAGACGGACCTTCACCTCGTCCCACCGGCTCCTCAAAGTCGTCCTCATGCTCACGACCGTCATCCTCCTCGCTGTCTGCTTCACGCTTGATGTGAGGAGGTGCTTGGCGGAGCTTCTTACGGGCGACAAGGCTGGCACTTGGAGGAGGAATGTACTCCATCCCAGGGTCGATCATTCCCTCCGTCTCAATCTCCTCGTCGTCTGGAGGTTCAGGCACAGACGAAACACCATCAGTGCTCACATCTTGTTAAAACTCACATCGTGAAGAAATCACGTGGACGATTTGCACGTTAACTCACCATGGAACAGCGCCTGCGGAGGCATCGCATCCGGGATGAGGTCTGCCTCCGACAACAGGCTGGGTGTCGCTGATTGAGACGCCGGCGTCCCCGGGGCGGAGAAGTCGGGTGAAGGTGATGGTGAAGGGCTGGTGAGCGGTGTTTGGTCTGAAGAGCTGAGGGAGGAGAAATCAATGACCTCGCCTTTCTCCAGGATGAGATCAGGCCGGCGTCCGGTGGTCCCGCTGCGACCTCCGCCCAGTTTGACGGGCGTAGAGGAGGCACTGCGGTCGGTGTAGCCTCCCACTGCCTCTTTCTGCGCCCGTCGGATGTCTTTGGCCTCCTGTGTGCGAGAACGCTTCTCCTTCAGCTGCATGGCGTTTTCCACTGGGTTTCTGGCTCCACGTTTCCTCAGACCCTCCACGGTGATGATCGGGTCCACGACAGGTTTGGAGGCTGAAAGGAAACAAGTTAAATTTGGTTAATTGACCTGTTTTAATTGAATTAACATCTTTGGGCAGAGAGCTCCTGGCACCTTTAGTCTTAGTGGTGGACTTTTCCACCTCTGGTCTCAGGGTCGGAGGTCGATTCTGGACCAGTTTCCACCAGCCTGGTTCACCAAACTCCTGCGCTCCAGAGCGGAAGAAGGTGGGACTACCGACCGACAGGCAGCCGGCCACCGTGCTCCACCATGTCGACGTTTTCTTCCTGTGGAGTCAGAACGTCATCACACCTGCACTGAACACCACATAGTTTCCTGAAATTACCCGGAGGGGCTGTTCGTGAGAACGTAGACGTCCGAGTCAGTTTGTGATGACACACTCTGGAGGTTTGTCAGCGTGAACTGAAGAACTCGGAGCTGAACGCAGGTTAAAACCAGGTGTGAACAGGAGCAGAGAAAAGGATGTTGGGAGGACGACGTGTGAGAAGCTTTAGATTTCACATCTAATAATCAGATTGATTCAAATATTATTTACGCATTTTTTAAAACAAACAAAAGTAAATTTTCCTGAAACTAAAATTCTCAAAACATCCAGAGTTTCACAAACTGAAACTTAAAACTAACCTTGTTCCCAGCAGGAAGTTCCAGTGTCGACCAATGAAAGCACAGATATCCTCCTTCCACCTGAAGTAACCCTGACGACCCGTTCCCTCCAGAGACAGATTGTACATGGCCAACATCACCACCTGACATGAAAAGACAATGTAACATCCTGTCCAATGTTCAGATTTAAATACCGATAGTTCTTCATGAAGCTGCTACAGCTCCAACATCGTGATACAATTATTATCACAATATTAAGCAGCTGCTCAGATGCAGCTCTTCAGTCTGAGGGACGTTTACCTGCTGCCAGGTGAGTCTCATCCTGTCGAAACTCTCCTTCCCGTCCTCGGAACAGTCGCAGCAGAGGAACTTAAAGAAGTTGTCTCCCTTCAGGTAACTGGGCTGTTCGCCGCGGAGCTGAGCTGAACAGGAATCAAAACTCTTCCATCATCGTGCAGACACAGTAAACAAACAGCTGCAGCTAAACATCTGTTCTGCTCGGAGCGTTCTCATTGGTTGTCTCACCTGCAGGCGTCCACTTGTGGCAGCGGTCGCAGTAGAAGGACATGTCCTCGCAGGCCCAGCTGCCGTCGGCCTCTTCGCCCACGTCACTGGTCAGAGAGTCTCCGCTCTGGTCATGTGACAGATCCACTGAGCCCTGATCCTCCGACTCAACTATCAGCAGCGTCTCCCCCTCCACCTCCCCCTCCTCCAGACCCTCAGAGGCCGACGTACACGCCGCCTCATCCTCACCCGCCCCCAGCGGCTCACTGCTGCTGTCCATCACCGAGCCTCCGGTTCCCAGAATCCACCTGGAAGTGTGGACAGGGGGACAGTGAGAGACGTGTCAGGAGGTGTGTTCGAGGTGGACTCGGTCGGACTGAGTCCTGATCCTGTGACGTGATCTGCCAATCAGGGCAGAGTTGTGACGTCACAGAGGCGGCTCTGCAGCTGGAGAACATCTGTCTGACTCGCTCCCGCCGTGTTTTCACGTCACGTGATCTGGTGACATGTTGCTGGGCTGGATGAATTTCATTTTAACCATCATGCATTGCATCAGGACCAGCATGCATCACGTTAAAGTGACAGTTCAGCCTGTGCTGCAACGCTGTTCACCCCCGAAACTCCACAAGTGTTGTGTGGGCTCAAACACTTGACACCCCCCCCCATGAGTGAAGTTTCACTTTCAGCTTACCTGGCTCAGTGCTGCTCCTGTGGGCGGGGCTCTGTCTCTCTCCTCCTTCAGGCGTCTGCTCAGATTCTTCTGCTCCTCCAACCTCCTCAGATTCTCCTTCTTCCTCTCCCAGCGCTCCAGGTCCCTGACGACACCTTCGTGGAGCCGCTGCAGAGATACTAACATATTATGTACATATACATATATATATATACACATACTGATATATAGTAATAACAGGTCAGCAGTGTAAAACCTCCTGAATCATTAAAATACAAACTAACAAACTTCATTAACACTGAAGTGAATCTAATGAACAGTCAACATGAGGCAGGAAACACTGACCTTCAAAATAAAGGTAGAGGGAACAGTCAGGAGGTTCTAACTCACCGACCATCAGAACCATTGGACTTTATTTCATCAGGTTTACAGTCGAGCTGAGTTTCTATGGTAACAAGACAGAAGCAGCTCATCGGATCATTTCTGAAGACAACTTTTATTTTGAAAAGCCAGTTTAACCTGCCTGAGCATCGTGTCTGTGTTTGTTTGTTTGTTTGTTTGTTTGTTTGTTACCGAGTTAAATAAAACGATGATGCAGATTCTCCGTTCAACACCGTCACAGTCGATCGCTAAACGGTGAAACGGTCACTTAACGTCCGGTGACCTCCCGCTTATTAACATGCTAACTGTTAGCGCTGGCCCGGCTCGGCTCGGCTCACCTGTCGGTCCCAGGCCTGGTTGAGGTGAACGGCGGCCACGGTGCTGAGCGTCAGAACCACAGAGACACCGAGCGCCAGCTTGGAGGCTGTAGACATCACGTTAGCTTCCGCTCGTTAGCCTCCTGCTAACTGCTGCTGCTGCTGCTTCTTCTGCGGGACTGCTGCTGACCTGTCTGAGTAGCGCCCCCACAGATCAGCACCGGCACTGCACCACTCTCTGGATAAAACCATCCGGTCATGGATAAATTAAGGATTATATATACATTTGTGACTGTATATAAAGATGATCAGTGACTGTATATAAAGATGATCAGTGACTGTATATAAAGACCATCAGTGACTGTATATAAAGACCATCAGTGACTGTATATAAAGACCATCAGTGACTGTATATAAAGATGATCAGTGACTGTATATAAAGATGATCAGTGACTGTATATAAAGACCATCAGTGACTGTATATAAAGATGATCAGTGACTGTATATAAAGATGATCAGTGACTGTATATAAAGATGATCAGTGACTGTATATAAAGATGATCAGTGACTGTATATAAAGATGATCAGTGACTGTATATAAAGATCAGTGACTGTATATAAAGACCATCAGTGACTGTATATAAAGATCAGTGACTGTATATAAAGATGATCAGTGACTGTATATAAAGACCATCAGTGACTGTATATAAAGATGATCAGTGACTGTATATAAAGATCAGTGACTGTATATAAAGATGATCAGTGACTGTATATAAAGACCATCAGTGACTGTATATAAAGATCAGTGACTGTATATAAAGACCATCAGTGACTGTATATAAAGATGATCAGTGACTGTATATAAAGATCATCAGTGACTGTATATAAAGATGATCAGTGACTGTATATAAAGATGATCAGTGACTGTATATAAAGATGATCAGTGACTGTATATAAAGATGATCAGTGACTGTATATAAAGATGATCAGTGACTGTATATAAAGATGATTAGTGTCTGTATATAAAGACCATCAGTGACTGTATATAAAGATGATCAGTGACTGTATATAAAGATCAGTGACTGTATATAAAGACCATCAGTGACTGTATATAAAGATCAGTGACTGTATATAAAGACCATCAGTGACTGTATATAAAGATGATAAGTGACTGTATATAAAGACAATCAGTGACTGTATATAAAGAAGATCAGTGACTGTATATAAAGACGATCAGTGACTGTATATAAAGATGATCAGTGACTGTATATAAAGACCGTCAGTGACTGTATATAAAGAAGATCAGTGACTGTATATAAAGATGATCACTGACTGTATATAAAGACGATCAGTGACTGTATATAAAGACGATCAGTGACTGTATATAAATTATATATATAGAAGATCAGTGACTGTATATAAAGACGATCAGTGACTGTATATAAATTATATATATAGAAGATCAGTGACTGTATATAAAGACCATCAGCGAGTGAATATAAAGATGATCAGTGACTGTATATAAAGACCATCAGTGACTGTATATAAAGATGATCAGTGACTGTATATAAAGATGATCAGTGACTGTATATAAAGACCATCAGTGACTGTATATAAAGATGATCAGCGACTGTATATAAAGACCATCAGCGACTGTATATAAAGATGATCAGCGACTGTATATAAAGACCATCAGTGACTGTATATAAAGATCAGTGACTGTATATAAAGACCATCAGCGACTGTATATAAAGATGATCAGCGACTGTATATAAAGATGATCAGTGACTGTATATAAAGATGATCAGTGACTGTATATAAAGATGATCAGTGACTGTATATAAAGACCATCAGTGACTGTATATAAAGATGATCAGTGACTGTATATAAAGATGATCAGTGACTGTATATAAAGATCAGTGACTGTATATAAAGATGATCAGTGACTGTATATAAAGACCGTCAGTGACTGTATATAAAGACCATCAGTGACTGTATATAGATCAGTGACTGTATATAAAGATGATCAGTGACTGTATATAAAGATGATCAGTGACTGTATATAAAGATCATCAGTGACTGTATATAAAGATCAGTGACTGTATATAAAGATCAGTGACTGTATATAAAGATGATCAGTGACTGTATATAAAGATGATCAGTGACTGTATATAAAGATGATCAGTGACTGTATATAAAGACCATCAGTGACTGTATATAGATCAGTGACTGTATATAAAGATGATCAGTGACTGTATATAAAGACCATCAGTGACTGTATATAAAGATGATCAGTGACTGTATATAAAGATCAGTGACTGTATATAAAGATCAGTGACTGTATATAAAGATGATCAGTGACTGTATATAAAGACCA
>NC_061484.1:30977891-30985391 GCF_022539355.2 Hippoglossus stenolepis
CGTCACACAAGTGATCAGACTCGAACGGCTGCGTTACAGAAAACGTTCCAGCGCACAGTGATGACGTCAAAGGTAAACAAACGTGTGACCGTGGGAATGTTTGTCGCGTGAGGAGAGTCACGGGACCGGAGCAGCTTCCGTCCACAAAACATTTATATAGATCAAACTTGGAAACACAATCAATACATGAGAGGGAGAGAGCACGCGCACGCGCACAGTCACAAAGCACAGGCTCTGGCCTCAGATACAGGTTCTACGTCTCCATGAGCGCCTTCATGTCGTGTGACGTCAGACAACTGCTGCTCCGTGAACTAGAGGTAGGTGAGTTTTCCCGAGTTCACAAGTTCGAACTCCGACTGCAGTTGGCGTCCACTGCACTTTGCAAGGACGAGGTCGGAAAACATCCGAGTCGTCTTGAACGCAGCATCAGTGTAACCGCGCCCACATCCTTGTACGAAGGCGTGACGTAGCGACGGACGCAGTGTCTGTTCCCATGGAAACTACACAACGGAGCCTGTCCTCTTCCGGTTATTGCAGCTAATATTGGCTGTAATTCACTTACAGTTCACCTAGAGGGCGCTCACGTGTTGGGAGTAAGACAACGCAGCTCCCTGAAGTGAGACAAAGCGTGTTGATCGCCCTGGTGGCTGTACATAATCACATGTCTAGATAACATTCACCAATAATATATACAATATATGTATATAGAATATATATAAAGATGATCAACCACCGTTTATAACGATGAACACTGACTGTATTTAAAGATTCAGGTCCAGGATTTGGGATAGAATCAGAATCAGGTTTTATTGCTCAACAGGTTTACACATACAAGAGATTTGTATAAATATATAAAAAAAATCATTCTCTTCTCCGATAGCACCTTCTCTACTTTAACAGGTTAAGTTTAGCCTAAATATGTCGTTAACCTATTATCCACAGATTGGAGCAGATAATTAAGTGTGAAATATATAAATTTACGAAACAATACGTTATAGAATATTTGAATAGATAAGGAGCAGATGATCAGTGAAGGCTGAAGAGATAATAAAATGATTTTATTTTAAATGAATTATAACAGGACCTGCACACGAACCTATATATTCATCACTTTGTGTCTGTGCAGCTCAGCTGAGATGTTTCCTCTCCACCGTCATCACAGTATGAACGGGATCAGAGCTTTCCTGCAGCGAGGGTAGTCCTCGAACCTCCGCTGGTAGTCTCTGCAGACAGAGAGGACACCAAGACATCTGAGTGAAACAGCCCTCAACAAACCTCAGCTTCTCACACCAGACAATTTCCTCTCAAACTAAAGTCCTGACGTGTTCCTGACGTGTTCCTGACGTGTTCCTGACATGTTCCTGACGTGTTCCAGACATGTTCCTGACATGTTCCTGACGTGCTCCTGACGTGTTCCTGACGTTTTCCTGACATGCTCCTGATGTTTTCCTGACGTTTTCTGACATGCTCCTGACGTGTTCCTGACGTGTTCCTGACATGTTCCTGACATGTTCCTGACATGCTCCTGACGTGTTCCTGACATGCTCCTGACGTGTTCCTGACATGCTCCTGACGTGTTCCTGACGTGTTCCAGACATGCTCCTGACGTGTTCCTGACGTGTTCCTGACGAACGTTTTATAGAATTTTATAAACTCATGTGAGCTTTCTTAAAAACTGAAAACTTGGAAAAATCGAATCCACAAATACAGAAAATAATGAGCAGAAGAATCATGATGAGTCTTATGTTTTACATCGATGACAGTTCAGGTCAGAGGACGGGTCGTACCTGTGGTGGTGGTACGCTCTGGGCCCGATGGAGCAGAACGTGAAGAAAGCGAAGGCGAAGGTTGGTAAAGACCACCCGGCCACAGCGTAACCACACCACTCCACGATCTCGCCAAAGAAGTTCGCCCCAGACACGAACTCAAACATCCCCCCTGAGAGAAGAAGTGGTGCCACAGTGAAATCAGGTTCATGTTGTTTACTTATCAACAGCTGATCAGGAGTGAATTCTGGAGTGGACCAGGATCGGGTTTAGATCTGGTGTGAATCTGGATGGATCCGGCTCCAAGGTCTTTATTACCGTGTGGGATCCTGTGAAGCGACCTCTCCAGGTTTCCTGAGGCTGCGCAGGATGTGGTCGCTGTGGATGTTGATGCTCAGACCCACGACAAACAGAAGGAAACCTGCAAACAGGAAGTGACACGTTATCCGGTGACCTGTATGAGCAGCTGATCTCAGGTCAGCAGGGTCTGAACTGGACTGTGACGTGTTCCTAATCATCGGTGACACCTGCACACATATGAAGGGAAACACATGAACTTGAAACACGGAGCTTCAAGTTTGTTTCCATGATGACGAACACGTAGAAAACGATTCTAATAAACGTGACAGTTAAGCTGAAGCGCGTTGTGTTATAGCGACTCACCTGCCGCCAGACGAGCGTAGGTCAGCCACGTGTCATCGAAGCGGGCGCAGTGCAGCAGGTGGTGTCCCTGCAAGAAGCCATTGAGCGAGCAGAAGATGGCGGCAAAGACGATCGTTTTCAGGAGAAGTCGGCCCTGGTCAGGAAAGCGAATAAAACTCCTGAAAACAGATTTCAGTCCGAGGGTCTCAGCTGGTTTTTGGTTGGAGGTCAGAACCACACATGATGACATCACAGGAGCAGATATGGAGGCATGTTGTGTTTTTATCTGTAGTTTTTATGTTTGAAGAAGACGTCACCATGGACTTCAGTTGTACTGGATTACACTGTTGTGTATTGTAGTGGAAAATAACTAAGTGTGGTTGAAACCTATTTTATAGTTGAAGAGTAACTTACTATTTATTATGTTATATAGGGTATTACATTATTTTGAGGATGTTAATATTATAAGTTTCCTATTGCTCCTTACGATAGCTTTTGGAGATTGATTGAAGACTTAAGGTAACTAATACTTCAAATAAAACATTTTTAAATAGGTAAAAGATAAATGTAAAGATTTGGATAATGGAACTGATCTGAGAAGTCCTAATGAACGTCATGTGGAGGAACTATGGGGACACAGCACTAAGTCTAAGTGTGGATGAAAGAGTGTGGGTTTCCAGCTGGGGGTTTAGTATCAGGAAGGTGGTGAGAAGACTTGCATCCAAGGGACAGAAAACACTCACAGTGCTAGGAAAGTGTGCACTGCACTGCACACACACACTAAAGGAAAGATACACGATTTGAAAAAGATGGTTTAGAGGTTGAAGAAAGTTGTGTGAAAGAGAAGTGAAACACTAAGTTGCATGTTCTGGAATGAACATAGATGTGCTGTTTCTGTAATTTTACTCCAACCAGAAAATAAGTCACCCTCTCAGTTCCTTCACAGATGTTCAGAGGCTGTTTTCTTTTGGCGTTCCTGGTTCACACTCACATGTCTTGCTGTCAGAGCACAACAAATATAAATGGCAAGATTTGGAGCCGTGGATAAAAATAAATAAATAAATGTGTCAATGCTGACGTTTGGGAAAAGACATCAGATCCTGTGGTTCAGTATAATCCATTTTTGAAAGTGTTTAGAAAATGATCTGTCGTTCCCACACTCAGGACTGTTTAACTGGTACTAGACAAACATACAGACGCCCAATATGCATATGTATATTTACATTATACAAACAACATTTCAAGGGCTCAGGGCGCTCTGTCTGTTCCAAATCCTTAAACAATTCTTTAGCAAGTTCTGCAGGATAGTAACTGGTTCTCTGTTGTTGATCTGCCAAAGGCTATTTACAACCAGGCACTAAAGGAAAGCTTGAGCTCATTAGAGATAACACCAGGACGTGCACTTTTACAATATGTTGACGATTTAATGATTTGTGCTCCAACTGAAGAACAATGTGAAAAGGATTCTGTGGCTCAAATTAAAACATCCAGCTGCAGAAGGACATAAGGCAAGCCTGAAAATCTGCAGTTTGTAAAAGAACAAGTTTCATTTTAGGCAAATCCCCAAGAGAGTAACAGCAATTTTAAATATTCCTAAACCTGTTACAAAGAAACAAGTGATGTCATTCCTGGGAATGTGCTCGTATTGCAGATCATTTATTCCTAACTATGCCGTCCTCGAGCCCTCAGCTCCTGATCCTGTGGCTGCAGGCCGGCCTACTTGTCTCAGAGCTGGAGCAGCTGCAGAGAAGGCTGAGAAGGCATCCAGGGTTTAGTAGGATACTCCCCCACCCTGCTGGTCCCACATGCTGTGTCTATGAGTTAGTTGGAACAAAGACATCTCATCTGTCTGCTGCACGCTGGCTTCGTCATCATGCTGCTCTGTTGGAAATGTCTAACATCACAGTGAAATGATGTAATGTTCAAAACCAAGCTACTCTTCTTCCAACAGAAGGAGATGGTGAACAACACAACTGTGTAGTAACAATAACTGAAGTGTGTTTCCCAGACCAGACTTACAGGAAACACCACTGCAGAATCCAGACACTGAACTGTTTGTGGATCAGCGTCTCGCAATTCAGACACGGGAGCGAATCAAGTGTGTTTCTCTGTGTAACAGCACATGACACATTGATCACACGACCACTTCCTGCTTCTGTCTGCACACGCAGCAGAGCTCACTGCTCTCAGTGAAGCAAGTTGGCTGAAGGGAAAACAGTGAATCTCTACCCTGACAGTAGATAATTCCTTACATCGTGCTCTAGTGTCCCAGATGCTTGATGCTGTCCTCCTCCCCAGACAGGTTTCAGTATGTAAATGTGATGCTCACACTTCTAATAATGACCCGGTGTCACAAGCGGAGGCCGGAGCGGAGGCAGAAGTAAAGCAGCTGCTCGCCAGCCACTTCCTGCCTCACACATTCTCTGACAGGTCGACTCAACCACCCCCCACAGCTCACTCACAGGAACTCCAACTTACAGGACTAACACACACCACAGTAGAGGTCGCTGAAAGGACAACGTGGATTCACTGCAAGAGAGTTCCAGAACCAGACCATCCACCCACTGTACACACACTGAATACAGCCAGGCCTGTGTGGCCTTAGGGGAACTGTACTTTCCTCCTGTCAATAACTGTAATAGTTGTTTTCCTAATCATCTGGATATTGGGCCGGCTCCTCAGTCAGGTCCTTATGACTCCTCGCTTCCTTCTACAACCTTCTAGGACCCGATTCCATGTGAGGGTGACACAGGATTGTAAATCTACATGTCAGGATGCCTGTGTCCACAGCAACAGCAGTTTGCTCTCTCCTGCAGTATTGGTGATGATGCATTTAGAATCCTTATGAAGTGATGTATTTGATGTTTTACTGTAGTTGTGCATTGGCTTATGTTGTCATCAATGACAACAGGGGGGAAGTGTAGTGGAAAATAACTAAGTGTGGTTGAAACCTATTTTATAGTTGAAGAGTAACTTTTTGCAGACCTGTCAAAGACTTTCATGACCTGAAGTGTTTGTGACCTGAAATCTGTATGACCTGTCTCTATATGATATTTCTTTTACTTATTGACTGTCCAACAACCTAATGGAAACGTATGCAAATCATTTTCCTGTGTCTTAATTCCTGTCTCAAACTGCGCCTACAGAACCGGTCTGAACTGGCTCAGACAAACAGCCTTAGTTCTCCTATATAAGATCCTTGCATTTGACTGTTCTCCATCGTCACTGAGATCCCCGGGACTCTGTGTTCATCCTTTCTGCAGAAAGCCCCGATTAAAATACACAAAGACAAATTTGGTGTTCCAGCCTCTTGTATTTCCAGATTTCCATCTCAGTATCCAGAAACAGACCACGAGGCAGCCTGGTGATGAGGAGAGTGACTCATGTTCTGTGGATACACAACATCACTGTTGTGCCAAGAACAAGTTACAGCGAGTTCCTGAAAACACAACAACGGTGTCAACATGCAGCTTCGACAGCTTCAGCTCATCATGTAGCTACTGATGATAATACTCCTAATAAAAGTAATCATAATAATACTAACAATATGTTGTTCACTGTCACAGTTTCACATTTCACTGTTGAACTTTGTGCCGGAGTCCTCGTGCACTCGCTTAGTTGAACACAGAGTCACTGAATCCAGAGTTAAATCCGATTAGTTTCCACCAGAGTCACAAGGTTCAGACTCTTCATCCCTTCTCCTGTTTCCTGATCATTCAGCTGCACTTTCTTCATTCCATACTTTACTTTATGTTTCTTTACTTCACTTAATGTTTCCTTACTCAACGTTACTTTATGTCATGTTGCGTTTCGTGTCGTTACTTCACGTTACATGTTGTTTACCTGTGGAAGTAATGAAACGTGAAGGTGCAGAGCAGCAGCGTCCTCCCGGGCCCGGGGCCTGGATCCCCGGGGAGCAGCAGCAGCAGCAGCGGCAGCAGGAAGGACGGAACCTCCTGCAGGAACCAGCCCAGTGTGGCCGAACAGCAGCGGCTGTCCGCGGACACGTAGCGGCCGTAAAGCACCCGGCTCGGGTCTGATGCCACAGGGAGAGCGGCCCCGCAGACCAGAGACCAGCTGAGACTGGAAACAGCCCCTCCACACACTTCATCTGCCCGCGGAGAATGCCCGAGGCCGGCACGGAGCACCGGGGAGGACGGTCACATGGAGGGAGGAGAGAGAGAGGAGGGCAGTGGTGTGTGAAGTACTTGGAAGCCATACTTGAGTCAAAGTCTTAAAGTACCTCATATTAAATGTACTTAAGTATCAAAAGTAAAAGTACAAGTACCACAATTCACAATGCAAAGTGCTTTTCATAACAAAACAATCAGAAATTGTTCTCTCCACGCTTTATTTCAGATGACTGAAAACTATAACAAAAATAGACATAAAGTCTATAACTTGACACATGTTGAACCCCAGAGGCTGAGTGCTGGTGAGGGTGAGGACTGTGTCCAGCTGTGGAGTGTCTGACCTCTGTCTCTATGTCCCAGCACACCATGCCTCTGAAGGCAGCAGGGTGAGGGTGAGGACTGTGTCCAGCTGTGGAGTGTCTGACCTCTGTCTCTGTGTCCCACCCTCACCATGCCTCTGAAGGCAGCAGGGTGAGGGTGGATGTGAGGACTGTGTCCGGCTGTGGTGTGTCTGACCTCTGTCTCTGTGTCCCAGCACACCATGCCTCTGAAGGCAGCAGGGTGGATGTGAGGACTGTGTCCAGCTGTGGTGTGTCTGACCTCTGTCTCTGTGTCCCACCCTCACCATGCCTCTGAAGGCAGCAGGGTGAGGGTGAGGACTGTGTCCAGCTGTGGTGTGTCTGACCTCTGTCTCTGTGTCCCAGCACACCATGCCTCTGAAGGCAGCAGGGTGAGGGTGGATGTGAGGACTGTGTCCGGCTGTGGTGTGTCTGACCTCTGTCTCTGTGTCCCAGCACACCATGCCTCTGAAGGCAGCAGGGTGAGGGTGAGGACTGTGTCCGGCTGTGGAGTGTCTGACCTCTGTCTCTGTGTCCCAGCACACCATGCCTCTGAAGGCAGCAGGGTGGATGTGAGGACTGTGTCCAGCTGTGGTGTGTCTGACCTCTGTCTCTGTGTCC
>NC_061484.1:30990391-30996275 GCF_022539355.2 Hippoglossus stenolepis
TTTAGTGGTTACACTGGGGTGTATTAGTGTTCTGAGGCACTGGTTTATTCTGTTGTGTTGGTTCTTTGTTGTCCCCTGAAGTTCAGATGCACTCGTCCATTACTATTTGAACCTCAGCATCTGGGGTTCAAAATGTAAAATTATACAGTATATGTATATTTTTGTTATAATTTTTCAGTCAGTTGAAATAAACCCTGAAGAGAACAATTTGGGGTTGTTTTGTGTCTGTACAGGCTATAAAAATCACTTTGCATTTTTATTTCGGTACTTGTACTTTTACTTTGATACTTAAGTACATTTCAACACCAGATACTTTTGATACTTAAGTACATTTAATATGAGCTACTTTAAGACTTTGACTCAAGTCATTTTCTTACGGGTGACTTTAACTTTGACGGAGTCACTTTCAGGTAACATATCTGTACTTTTACTCAAGTACTTTCTACACCACTGGCTGCTCCATCACTTTTCTTCATCTCATCGCCAACACTCAGTGCAGAGTAAAGAGCCAGGACACATGTTGTTAATGTCCTGCAGGAGGGCGAGGACAGGTCCTTACTCAGACTCTGAGAACAACCTACACATCTTCACAGATAAAGTCTGATAAAAAGGAGACGTCTATCAAATAGACCAAAGTCTAAAAATGGACGGTACATGAAAAACAATGTTTTGGCCTGTAGTGTCCTGAAACTTCATAATTCTGATTGTAGGCTCCTCATCTAAAAAACATCCATTCTACTACTGTTGAGTATATAACAGCTGTGAGGGTATTAAGGGTATTATTATTTAACTTTACAAATAATTATGTGAAGTTCCCTTTTTCTCACTTGAGCCCCGCCCCCCAAAATGTCTGTGCACGTCCCTGTACATGACGTTCCCTTCTAGTGAGTGCAGCCGGTCAGTGCTGCCCTCTGCTGGTCGGAGATCAGGGACGTGCACACTGCTGTGACGCGCCTGTTCGTCACGTGTGTTTCACAACAAGGGTTTTGTGGTTTAATGATGTGAATATTAAAGTAATTCATATTATTTAAATATATTTTCATTTCATTTGAGCATTTCTGTGAATACATATTCCACAAAGTATCACTATTTTAATATGATCTGTTTTACAATCATATTATTCCATTTTATTCTATTTTCCAATACATAATAATGATTATTATTATGACGCATTATTTCTCGTCTTTGAACATAAGCTGTAGATTAATGATCGCACACTTTCATCACATGATTTATCCTTCTCTTTCAGACCCGGAGCTGCGGTGCTGTCGCCCCCTGTCGGTGGCGCGGTGCAGCAGCAGCTCCTCCCTCCTCTCGGGGACACCTGCTCCATTTGACACCGACACCGGCGGAGCAGCAGCGGCCCGCAGCGTCTGAAGCGGCCGGCGGAGACACACGCTCCTCGGCGAAGAGTCGCTCGAGTCCGGTGCTCGGCGCTCGGTGCTCGGCCTGAAGCAGCTCGTTTGTCGACGGAGGCGCATCAGTGAGGATTTAACGTTTTCTCCGGCGAAATCTCTCCATTGAGCGGAGGAGGAGGAAGAGGAGGAGGAGGAGGAAGAAGAGGCTCAGGTACCGGCTTTATTCTAATTGGTTTATTTATTACCAGCTTTATTCTGCGGTTTATCATAAGGCGGCTTTGTTGGATCTGCTCAGCGGCAGGATGAGCCGCCGACAGGCCGCAGCTGAGGCTGCAGCCGCGGCCTGTCGGCAGCTGCAGCCCGGGCAGCATCATCCAGAGGCTCCGCTGGTGTGTGTGTGTCTGTGTGTGTGTGTGTTATGTAATGTGTGCGCAGAGGACGCATCTAGCTGTGCGTGTGTGCGTGCGTCGGCAGCTATAATGTGGTTTTAACAGCAGCGCATTTAACCAGGTCAGTCTCCGCCCTGTGTCCCGGGTTAACGTGCAGAGCATCTGTCGGTGGTGCGGCTGGTGTCGGTCCGGGCCTGCAGGGCCTGCAGGGCCGCAGCTCCATCTTTCCTTATTCCCATGATCCCTTGTTCCTGCAGCTTCAACGAACCTCTCATCCACAATCACTGTTTCATCAATAATAATAATTCTTAATGAGTGATGAAAGAGGTTGATGCTAATTATGAATCACAGACTCTAATTAATATAAAAATAAGAACGTTTAGTCGTAAAGATCAGTTTTAACTTGAAGGATTTTCACCTGAAATGTATCAATGAATAAAACGTAGTTAAACATGTGAGATGATGTTTCATGTAAACCAGAAAAATAAAATAAAACATTCAACTCCTCAACTTTCACATCAGGTTCAGTCTGAAGCTGAACATCAGGTGTGAAAGGTTCCTCAGAGCAGAAGAGGAGTTCTGGGTCTGGATCCAACTGAACCTGGTTCTGTTGGTTTGGACTTTTGGACCAATCACAGGAAGTAGAGACAGAATTAAACAATAGAAGAAGAGGAAGCAGCTTCTTCACCTCCGACGATATAATGTTTGAACCACGAGGACGTTCACTTGGTGCATTTGAACTAGTGTACTGTAGTACTGTAGTACTTCTGTAGAACTGTGTAGTATTGTAGTACTGTGGAGTGCTGCATTACTGTAGTTCTGTAGTAATGTGTAGTACTGGAGTACTGTGGAGTACTGTAGTATTGTAGTACTGTGGAGTGCTGCATTACTGTAGTTCTGTAGTAATGTGTAGTACTGTAGTACTGTGGAGTACCTTAGTACTATGGAGTACTGAAGCTGCTAGTGATACATCATCATGTTACCATGGCAACCAAATGAAGCTTCATTCATGTTCTCCATTCAAACAGAAAGACTATCCCCCCCCCACCCGACAACACGCCCACTTCAGGCTCCGTCTTCAAACCAATCAGAGTAAAGTTTAGGTAGACCCCGCCCACACAGGGATGACGACAGGACGTACGTTTGTCAGACTCGATTCTTTCTGTCCCTAAACTACAACGTGAAACCAGAACTAACAGATCGAAGGAAACAACAAACACATGACGCTTCAGACTCAGAGAGGAAACGTCCTTGAAATGTTTTGGTGATTTATTAATTATTACAGTTTACTGTGGTTATTAAACAACCACCACCACCACACCGCCTGAGGAACACGCCACTTTCTCCAAGTGCCCCCCCATTAGTTCGAGTTCCACATCGAGGTTGTTATCTGGTTTGATCACCAGTTCTCTCTGAGCACAACCTCCAACACCACCACTCTGCTCGTTCACAGGTCCCCGACCTCCACATGACATTGAAAACATTGTCTAGAACCTTCAGCATCTCAGGGTTAATATCATCCACACCCACCATCTTTCCGTCGAGGAGCTCCTTGACACTCCCCCAGCAACCTCTGTCCTAATGTTTCCTAATTCGGATTTACAAATGTCACTACCACCTCTAAAAACAGCAGAAATTAGATCCACTGATGTGTGAAGTCATCGGTCCGATTGCTCTAAATGTTTAAATACTGCGGTGATGCAGTGGGATGGATCCACTGGCTCTGACAGACGAGATGAGGAGGAAACGAGTGTTCAGGGACTCAGATGTCCCCTGATGATGACTGATCAGCTGATATAGATTCTATAGATCTGTGATCTTTGTGTTGAACCATCCAAACACAAGTTCTCACCACTCTGGTTTATTGGCCGACAGGTCTGTGTGTGATTAATGTTTTCCTTTCTATGTCGAGCCTCTTTTAATCATTTAAAAACATAATTCTGTTAAATTGAATAGATTGAGGACATCACAGATGTCTCTGAATTTAATAATCCTTCAATAAAACGTGTTCCCTCACAGTCTGACCGTGAAGAGATTCTTTTTTTGCCTCCACCTTTGAATTAGATCTTTTTTTAATTCAGACATCGTTCTTTCTGTCGTCCTCAGTCTCACTCACTGTTTCAACAGCAGCAGAGTATCAGTGTATTTTCTGTATTAGTGACATCACTGCCGTGGCCACCAAACAATCTCCAGTTTTCTCTCTCTAGTCTCAACTGCTGGCTGTCAATCATCAGAGAGTCTGTGTGTCAATCAAACAGACACGCCCCAAACCTGCAGCTCTTTAAGCTCTAATATCGAATTAATCCGATATTTTCAGATGGACCGGAGATGAAAGATTGACTTGAGCGAATGAGATCCTAATGACTCGTGGGAACATTTATTACTTCATGGGAGAAGTTGGTGTTTTTGAATGGCAGTTTATGGCCCAGCCCGGCTGATCTCTGTGGTATGAGAGCAGGTGAATCTGAGCTGCACCACAGACTGAAGCAGCTCTATGAGAAACACTAGCTGTGTGTGTTGGTGTGTGTGTGTGTGTGTGTGTGTGTGGTGTGTGTGGTGTGTGGTGTGTGTGTGTGTGTGTGTGTGTGTGTGTGTGTGTGAGAGATTCAGATGAGTCATGCTGCTGCATCATGACCACGAGGCGGGTTCTGTGAATGATGCTGATTGGTGGAATGTTCCTCAGACGACACAGAGATTCTTCCCTGTTGGGTTTGAGATGCACGACAGATGATGAGTTGCTCCTCAACCAATCATTGTCTGTCTTTACAACATGCGCTTGCAACTCACTTCCTGGGACAAGGACAAGAATGTAAATAAACACAGTGTCTGATGGTTCTGTCTTTTCTCGTTTCCACCTTGTCGATCCAGCAACATCATTACATTCATAAACCTGTTGTCACATCCTGCACAGAGCTGTGCTCCCATTGGTCGACAAGCCCATCACAAGCAAAAAAATCAGGAGCGTACACAAAAGGGGCGGGGCTTACTGCATATGGCCAATCACAGAGATGGAGAAGTTTGACTGACAGCAGATCTCATATTTCACAACGAGGATCAACCTGTTGTTTAATAAAAATCCGAGGAGAACAAACATCCAGAACAAAAAGAGGCAGGATGTTTTTATAGGAGCTCGACGGGATCCTCTAAGAACACTGATGTCATGTTTCAAATGAATTGATTGGTCAGTGGGCGGAGCTTCTATTGGGTTACTAATCTGTAAACTTCATAACCAAACATTGATCCTAAAACTGAACAAATGGACGTAGAGTCCACAGGTTAAACAAAATCACATGTAGTATATTTAGCATTTATACGTTTGCTCATGGGCTAATCCATCTCAGCCTCTGTCGACTTGCAGATGAAGAAGATGAGAACAGTGGTGGAGGTGAAACTGAGCTGTGGCTCAGGAGGTAGAGCGGGTGGTCCATTAACCAGAGTGTTGGTGATTTGATCCTGACTCGCATGCTGAGGTATCTGAACTGCCCCTGGTGGCTGTGTGTGGTAGTGCGTATACCCCCACAGGTTCAAAGGACAGAATAAACAGTAACAGCTCAACTGTGTGAGTGGATGTGACATGTAGAGTAAAGCTGTTAAATACATACATTTACCATCATCTACTGTCTCCACAGCAACAAACCATGATCGTTGGATTAACAAAGACGTGAAGAGAATCTTCGTTAAAACACTTTGTTCCAGATAAACTGATAAATACGAGGGGGATCAGGCGTCGCTTTGTTTCAAGTCAGGGATGTAATGATGATGTCACAGACTGCAGCTCCGTCACTTGTGTTTCGTGACAAACGTCCGCTGAGGCGTAAAAACTGGGTCAGAGCTGCAGTCATAGCAACGGATCAGTAGGTCACAGAGGAGGAAGCTGTCTGCTGCTGCAGCTGAGGCATGCTGGGAAATGTAGTCATTCCATGCTGAAGTAAGGCGCCATGTTTGTTTCCCCTGCTGCTGATCAGTAATGCTGCTTCACTCTGTCCAACGTTATCGTTGGAATTATCATCCAACGAACATGAACAGGTCCTTTTCAACTGATTATTTTTACTTGATGCAGAAAAAGAAACTGATGAAAGTTTAATGATTTTTTCATCCTTTCAACCTCAAGATAAAAATAAAGTTAAATACGTAACT